>NC_060139.1:933206277-933508281 GCF_021461385.2 Schistocerca piceifrons | reverse complement strand
ATGATAGGGACCTGACCAGCCAGAATGGTTGTATAATCGTTGGCTGTAATGCAACCTTGCAGAGCAACCATGAATATCTGTAGAACACCATGATAAGCTTGCCCAATTCATCACCAAACTCCTGCCATGTTTCACTCTTAGCATCAAGCAGTCTGCATTGTAGGCTTGGGGCAGCATAAGCTACACGTAAACTCAGCCAAAAGTTTGAAACTGTGTGAAACAGAACCAATAGGGTTTCTTCCACTGTTCCATAGTCCAGGTTTTATGGATTTGTGTCGCTGGTGTGTGGTTTTGGAATTACAGGTGGTCCTGCAATTCCCAACTTATGGAGCTCCCTTTGTCTTGTTTTGATGCTGACAGGATTCATGAGTGCAACTTTCAGTTCTGCAGTGACTTTTGCAGCTGTCATCTTTTCATTTTTTGTCAAAATCTCTTAAACAACCATCTGTCATGATCACTCAATACAGTTTTGTCTGCATTGTGAGTTAGCATGTGAAAGTTTTCTCATCTCCTGAATGCATATAAATCTTCAATACAGTGTCGCTTGAAATACCAAACGCTTTGGCTGTCTTTGTTATGGAAGCACCTGCCATATCAACAATGTGCCCATGGTGCACTCACAACTATACAAGAACTATTCTCAACATGACTGACACACTTGAACCATACTGAGGACACCACACATATGTCATTCATGGTCAAATACAACAGTGCCACATGCTGGCTTGGCTAGCACCTGCATTTATGTTCAAGCATACATTTCTAATGGTGTTTCCATATTTTTTTCCTACCACTGTATAAGTGGCAAGTAATTTGTAGCAAGAAATTTCTCACTTTACATAATATGTTAATAATTTAAATGATATAATTCTACAGTGAGCCTAAAATTCTATCCTTTTCTTTCTGATCTTAAAATATAATGATATTATGAAAAGTATAGTTGCCACTCACCATATATAGTGGAGATACTGAGTCACAGAGAGGCACAACAAAAAGACTGTCAGATAATGAGCTTTCAGCCAACAAGGCTTTCATCAGAGATAGAACACACACAAACTCACTCAAATGCAACACACACATGACCACACTCTCTGGCTGCTGAGGCCACACTGTCACCGCACCCCCTTGCTTTTCCAGTATGGGCAAGACAGTGAATACAAAATCATAAGTCTGACATTCCTTCAGAGATATGAAGAGAAATGTGAGTTGCTCACTCATTTTGTCACTGGGCATGAAAAACAGGTGTCACATCCCACACCAGAGACAAAGCTACCCATTCATTTGTGGCACAGTGGTTTACCTGTAAATACCAAATTCAAGTATATAACCACCATCAAAATAAATAATGTAAATCAAATAAGTACTTTTCTGGGCTCAACACAGTGTTCAGATTGAGACTTTACTATGAGGGAAGGCTGAATGTTGTTGACAGACACAGTTAAATCTGCCAAGAGTGATCCAGGGCAAAGGAATTTGGAATTGCAAGGGCAGGTAGAACACTTTTGCGCAAACCCATACATCCCATGTGACTGGAATCAGTTCCTTCAATTTGGATGAGAGACTGACTGTCCTATAGCTCTGATCTTGTACCAACATGAGTTCCATCTGTGCCTCCTGCAGCTCTTTCTGGCAGGGAAATGTCATCACATTGGTGGTGAGGAATACAAGGCAGCACTCCAAATGTTTGTGACTGACTCTTATGACATGGACGCACAAATGTTAGTGCACCAGTTATGGAGAAATTAGCATCATTTTATGGCATAATAAGCATCAGTTTTTGCCAGAATAATCATACAAACTCTTTTTTATAAAAAAGTTAGACATTTAATTTTTAAAAAAATAGCCACACAATGTGCATAAAGATGAAACTGGTCACAAAAAAGTTATTGGAGATAAAATAATAATAAAAGAGAATAAATAGTTTTTATTCTTTATAATATGAGCTTTTTAGTGGAATATTTTCTTCTGCATAAACGCCAATAGATTTTTTCCAAAACAGTCTTTGCTTATTTTCTTCTTTTGGCTCTATTTAAGTATTAAGCAACTGATTGTTTCTGCTGAGAAGCAGCAGCATTTTCTCGCTGGTGAACAGAGTGCTCTGACTTAAGGTGTGTCTCAACATTATCTTCCTTTTCCCACCCAGTTCAATCGTTACAAAATCTGCATGACATTGATTTTGAATCTGTTGCACTGATTTTGAATCTGTTGCATGTAAGTCCTGATTAGCATATTGTACATCCCTTTTGCGGGATGTGTGAACCAATCTTGCACTTAACAGGAACTCTCAGCATGATCGTTTTTCTGTGGACATTACAACATAGCACTGTGGATGCAAGCATAGACAAATGAGAATTCTGAATGCCCAATGTGTGTGGAGCGATGCAGGAGGGGGGGAGGGGGAGGGGAACAAACACTACCTCCTTTTTGCAGGTCAGCCAGCCCACACCTTTGTTCTGTTTTTCTCCAAGAGCAAGACAACACATGGGTTGATGATCCATTCTGATGTCCTGAGAGTTGCAATCAAACCCCCTGATGTCTCTTTGCTCATTTCAGTGTAAGAGAAGAAAGTAATTAGCCATGAGCTATGTACAATGCAAAGTAAAGTAGAGTGCATAAAGCATCTGGTAATGGCTACTATGGAAGTACTTGCTGAGGTTGTAAATGAGGTAGTGCACAGCTGACCTCTACCAATATTTTATGCAACCACAGTTCAAAACACACATGCTTACAATGGCCTTGTTACAGTGTCCACATTTTCACATAATATCTACTTTAGCTATCAGACAAATATATGTGTTTCTTTGTTATAGGATGTTAAGTCCCACGACTGAGTCCTACATTGCCGTATGTGGTGTGTAACTCACGGAGACCATTCAAACACCCACTGTTTGATGTGGGACCAGAGCTTAACTTAAGAGTGCATTCGTGTATAGGTGCAGTCTTTATCCTGGTAACACATTCTTATGAGCGTTTCCTTTCCAATTTCAACTTCGCTTGATGTTCTGCAATACCAGTAACCTCAAACTGATTAGTTTTTAAATGCTTCTGAATGTAACACTATTTCTATCTCTCGCAGAATAGCTAACCTGGATACAATTCTCTACAAATAACATTTACTATGTACATTCCCACTTTTGGATTTTGAGGTAGAACTTGCATCTATATGTATCGAAATTTCCTTTCCAGATCAAACAATGGAAAATCCAGGATGTACTGTAACAATATTCTGTCTGACTTCAGCTACCACAGACTGTGCTCGTGTGTGTGTGTGTGTGTGTTTTTGTCTATTTTTGACAAAGGCCTTGTTGGCTGAAAGCTTATTTTGTGACAGTCTTTTTGTTTGTACCTATCTGCAACTCAGCATTTCCTTTCAAGATGACACCGATATAATAAAACAGGCCAATGATGGAAAACTTTTTTTGCTGATAATACCTTATTCTTATGTTTTTAGGGTGGGAAATCCAAATATGATACTTAAAAAAGTGTATCTCTCACCATTTCTTCACATTTTACAGTTAAATTAATTGAATTTAGCGATTTTTTAAAGAATTTAACAGCTTTTATGTAGTTAAAATAATTTAAAAAGGAGGTGTAATGAATGTAGATGACGTTGGTAGCACTGCTGCAAAACATTTGCTGGCAAAAAAAGGTCAGTTCTATTTTTGTGTTAACAGATGGTGTTTTGTTTACTGTCAACCTAACCTCACTTTCCCATTTCCTGTACATGTGCTCAGTATAATGTATAATTATGGTTGTAAAAACTCTGCTGACAGTTTTGTTATATTTGTGGTGAATTTGTGATTAAAAAACACAAAAGAAACATTACAGACTTTACGAAAAAGGTTATCTATTATACTTTGGATCTAAACTTGGTGATCGAGGTAAATCTTGAGCGCAGCATAAGGTATGTTATGTGTGTGTTGAAGATCTGAGAAAATGGTCCAAAAAGGAGGAAAAAACCTTTAGATTTGCTGTTCCTATGATATGGAGGGAGCCAAGAAATCATTCTGATGTTTGCTACTTTTGCAGTGTTGATATTACTGGTCATAATGCGAAAAACAAGAAGGTAATAAGCTACTCTAACCTTCTGTCCACCATCTGACTAGTAGAGCATGGTGTAGATTCGCTGGTTCCTGGACCACCAGATGATTTAAATTCTATTCCAGCAGAAGTGTTTTCTGTTGTACAATCTGATTTGGATGAACCAGATGATGATGAATTCCAATGTAATACAGAAAGTCTAGAGCCCAAATTGTTTACTCAGACTGAGCTTAACGATTTGGTTAGGGATCTGGGCATAATGAAAGAAAAAGCTGAATTGCTTGGCTCTAGATTAAAAGAAAAGAACTTATTGGCAGCTGGAACCAGCATATACGTGTATTGAAAGAGAGAGCAGCAGTTTTCCAAGGTTTTTCAACAAGAACGTGATTTAGTGTACTGCTCAGACATTCCCGGTCTGGTGAATGAGTTTGGTATTGAATACAAAAAGGGAGAATCATTCAAAACTAGTTTTAGGCTGTTTTATTACACAATGGTAACATGTATGCATATATACCTGTTGGACATTCTGTAAATATGGAACAAAGCTATGAAAACCCAGAAATAGTGCTAAATACAATAGGCTATTCTGCTCATGGTTGGATGATATGAGGCGATCTGAAAGTAACATGCATGCTCCTTGGTCAGCAAGGTGGCTTTACGAAATTTCCATGTTTCTCGTGTGAATGGGACAGTAGGGCTAGGGATCAACACTGGTGCAGAAAGAAGTGGCCTGTGAGAGAGTCTTTAAAACCTGGTGAGAAGAACATTCTACATGAAAACCTTGTAGATTTGTAAAACATACTCCTACCACCTCTACATATAAAGTTGGAATCTTGTAAAGGCTTTGCCTAAAGATGGACCATGTTTTAAGTATCTCTGCCAAAAGTTTCCACACCTTTCAGAAGCTAAACTAAAAGAAGACGTCTTTGTCAGACCTGGCATTAGAAAATTGATGACTGATGTTAACTTTGAATCTCCAATGACCTTAAATGAGAAAGAAGCATGGGTATCATTCAAGCTAGTCATTACAAAACTCTTAGGACATGAAGAAGACCCAGAATATGTTTCTATTATAGCTACAATGTTAAAGAAGTTTAAAACTTAAGGATGCTTAATGAGCCTGAAAGGTCACTTTTTAAACAGTCACCTTGATTACTTCCCGGACAATATGGGAGATGTTAGTGAGGAGCAAGGAGAGAGGTTTCACCAGGACATTAATGTGATGGAAAAACGCTACCAAGTCTGCTGGAACACCAACATGATGGGGGACTACTGTTGGTCACTTCACCAAGAAGTTCAGCTAGCGACTCATGATAGAAAAAGCTACACAAGAAGCTTTAATGAAAAAAGAGAAAGAAAATACAAACGAATTCCAGCTGACAAGTGAAACCTCTATTAGCACATATCATTGTTTTAAGTAGCTTACTGCAAATACAAACCACACTTTTTTTCTAAAAATGCATTTCATTAATTTCCCCATTTACTGTATAGCATAAGATTTTTATACTATGTAATAAAAAGCATATTGCTCAAAAACTATGGGTGATACAAAAAACCTAAGGCTAGTTTGGATTCAGCTCATAAAAATCTATAAAGATCAGCTATCAAAGTAAAAAAAGTTTTTCAAAAAAAATTTTTGTTGGCCTGTGTAATTCATGTGCCCCACATTGGTTTAAGCTTTTCCTTTTACACACCCAAACAACACTGCAGACACTTAAAGATATTGAATTATATGACATGTTCTGTTATCTTACCTTGGATGAAACAATGAAGGGGCAATTATCATAGCAACATTGTGCAAGGTCATTTTGTTTTCTGACTGGTGGTGTATAATTTGCAGTAAGAAGCTGAAGAGGGCTCGTAGAGTATAGCGACACTCAGAAGGTAACAGAAGCACCAGCAGATTGAGAGCTCGTTGTCTCAACTCACTTGTAGGCAGTGCTGCACAAATGTAAGACAGAAATATGGAATTAATTATGTCATTTACAGTAAGACAGAGAAAGAAGCCATACTCTCTTAAACAACAAAAATTACAATATGACCAAAAAAGACACACATAAGACAGTTTTGCCATTGATCTTTCTTTTACTTGGGGCAACAGGTGAAACAAGAGTTGAAAGTGCAAAAAGAAGATAGAAGCAGCAGTGTATAAAAATGGTTTGCAGTCTTCTCCAATTAAAATTTACTAGAATTAGGAAACTTCATTTTCTCTAATCAGAGTACTGAGTCAGGAAAGTCAAAGCAAAGAAGTATAAGTTTCTGTTGGGTTCAAATTAATGATATGGTTATAATAGAGGGAAACATTCCACGTAGGAAAATTATATCTAAAAACAAAGATGATGTGACTTACCAAATGAAAGTGCTGGCAGGTCGACAGACACACAAACGAACACAAACATACACACAAAATTCAAGCATACACACAAAATTCAAGCTTTCGCTCAACTCACTTGTAGGCGAAAGCTTGTTGCGAAAGCTTGAATTTTGTGTGTATGTTTGTGTTCGTTTGTGTGTCTGTCAACCTGCCAGCACTTTCATTTGGTAAGTCACATCATCTTTGTTTTTAGAAGTATAAGTTTCATTTGATTAAAACTGTGGTAACATTTCCCATAATTCTTAACTGTAATTAGGTACGGCATTGATAAAGGAACAAGGAAGCAAGTAAATAATTTTAAAAAATTTCAGGAAGCGACAGGTAATGCCACACCTGGTTGAATAAATCAAGGAACATTTACAATAAATCAACCTGGACTACTGTTTGGCCAATGCTCAGAAATTTGTGGAGCAAACCACAGATTTATACCGTTGAATCACTAAAACTAGCTTGATGTACATGAGCACAAGCTGTCCTGCCACCATCATATGGCAGATTGACATAAAACTTGTGACAATAGTTTTGTATACAGTAGATTAAAAAACACTTTAAAAATAGTAGCTGAAATGAGAAAACTACCCAGTGCAAGTCCACTGTCATTAAATAAGCTGTCATAGAACCAACTGTGACAGCTCATGCTGCTTGCTTGTACTATAGACACTTAACGAACTTCTTTGTGTACATCAACAGTAATGAGATGCTCTTTGCACTATCATTTCCTACCTTTGTAGCAGCAGTCATTTGGTTGAGATGCACATGAACAGTGCCTTAATGTGCACTCAGTTACCAGTGTTATTATTTGTTAAACAATCAATAGGAAAAAATTGCAGCACCAGTGAAGCAGCAGTGTTTAAATAGGAGAGGAGCAGTTACATGAAGGGAATTCTGTTGTAGCTGAAGAACACCCTCCTTCGCTGGCCAAGCAAGAGGAGTTGTCATAAGAATAGCAGAAATTGGTCACAGTGTCAAAAAAATTAAACTGCAACTGATGCTGTAATCTCTTTCCAATTTATTGCTAGAGTTTTAGATACCCAGCATGTCTAACATGCTGGAAAAAATGTTAGACAATTACCAGTGCTATGACAGTTTATAACCTGACAGGTGATTTGCACTGGATAGTATTTTTGTTTTGGCTACTATTTTAAACTGTTTGTTTTTATGTTGCCTGTATGTAAGACTACTTGTCAAAGGTTTTATGTTTGTTGCCCATATCCTGGTGGCTTGATGGTTAGGTGGCTTGTGTTCATGCACATCAAGTAACTTTGATTGATTCTGTTTACGGGCGTACCTGTCACTTCTTGTAATTTTCTTATCTTTTTTTCCCTTTCCTTTAACAAAGTTGTATGTGATTACAGTCTGTCCTTTACATCTACTGCTTGAAAATGACACAGCAGCCAAAACTGGCCAATATTAAAAAAATAAATGATATTTATTGTTGGAGACGGGTAATGTTGTCATTTCACAAATTTTGTACAACTGTGGTACCTGACAAAAGGAAAGTGATATGTGAAATAGTTTTTTGTATTTCGTTTTCAAGATTTAGCACTACTTAAGAACTGAAATTTTATATGCATCAATAATTGACTTGTCACTTTAGATAAATAATGTCACTTTACAACAGGAACACACTTTTTTTTTATGGAACACTGCTGGAAAAATTAAAAGCCTGTTGCTATGCCCATTTGTCAGGTCAGTTCATTGACTGAATAGTGGCACATAATTATCATTATTATGGTGTCCCAATACTGTACTAACCGTGCACTTGGTAGAACATGTCTGTAAGCTCTGCAGTAAGCAAGGGCTGAGGTAATTCTCTCAAGAGCTTTTTGAGAACTGCAGCAAGCTCGTGTGGACCAGCACCAGAAATGCGTGCTTCGGCAGCTTCAGGCTGTCGGTAGAACTCTGCTTCAAGGCCAGCCAATAGCGCATCCACTCGCTGCTGTAAACCAGGTACACGAAGTAGTCCTTCTTCTCGCAGTCCTCTCCTTTCCAGTTGTGCCAGCAGCTGCACACATTACAAGAATCTACATCAGTCCTACTGTCATTTGTAATTTTGTTGCAGTCATAGACCAGGTAACTAATGAGGAGGTACTGAGTCAAACAGGGGAGAAAAGAAATTTATGGCACAACTTGACTAAAAGAAGAGATCACTTGATAGGACACATCCTCAGGCATCAATGGATATGATATAGTCAGACTAGTAATGAAGGGGTGTGTAGGGACTAAAAATTTTCGAGAGACGCCAAGGCTTGCCTACAGCAAGCAGCTTCAAAGGAATGTAGGCCTTAGTAGTTATGTATAGATGAACAGACTTAAATATGATAGACTAGCATGGAGAACTGCATCAAACCAGTCTTCAAAATGAAGACCACAGCAACAACAACAACAACAACAACAACATAATTTCTACCTCCTACAAATGTTGCTGAGTCTAATGAGTTTTATTTTACTTTGCAAATACAGGTAGGACATGCACATGACCACATTATATTGGATGTAATAAGCACAACTCAAGGTTCACATCACTCTTTTCTTATACAAATTCACGGCTAATGTGTACACTAACAGCAGCAGGCAACAGAATGTTTGGTTAGTATTTTTGTTTTACTGTGCCAGTACACTTTTTGTTTTACTATGCCTGTACACTAGTATGTATTGAAAATTCAGCACTGATTTTACTTCAGACCATCACCAAACTAAAACATGCAATTTGGCACACAACATAAATTTTATCGAATCAACATTACATCTGTAAGAGAACAGTACACATTCTCAATTTCTTTACTTGACACTCTAAAGAGACGGTCTTTCAACAGATTTTTTGTTACTGGTTATTATATTTTATATTAACTGTTGAATGTAAATAACAGTTATGAATGCATCACAATAATGTTTGTATTGCTGTTAATGAGGAAAAATATGCAAATGAGTGAGATCATGAAGCCTACTACGAGCATGTATCTTATACATGTAAAATTCATCAATAGTGCTGTCATGTTGTTATCTGAAGTACAAATAACTGCTGAAAGAGTACTGAACTAATACTTTGTTGCAATCACAATTCTACTGTGGATGAAGACTACTGATCTGGCAGTTGAGAAATGTATCAATCTAGGCTGTATTCAACCATCTCTACATGATCAATTTGGCCTCTAGATGTCCATTGTAAAGAACAGTACAAACCCCCTCCTTAACTGGGCACAAAAGTCGGTAAGGAAACATATTGAACAGAACATAGATCAATATAATGTCCCCTTCACTGACAATTGCAGGATTTGTCTGTTGACTGATGATCATTGTAGAGCGAGGTGGCCAGATACAAGTACACAGCTCATCAATGTTGTCATGTGAGGGCAGGTGGGTCTCTCATATTTTGGGCTGGTGGCATTGTGTATGGATTTTGCAAGTTCCACATTATTTTTATCATCTGGATATAGCTCTGGATACTAGTATAATTAAAATGTTTTTATTTTCTTACACAATCACAATTATCTTTACAGATGATCAGTTTCAAGAGTTTGAAATGAATATTTACAGATCTAAAAATAAAAAAAGGGATAAAAACTTCAAATTGAGATGTCATGTAAAATACATTTAGTATTGTGAAATAATGTGACAGTAAAATGTTCATACCCAGTTGTTCTCTAACTTAAAAGATATTCTGCTACATTTTATACAATAGAATCAAACATAGTAAAATACTGAAGCAGAGTTAGTCAAGGTCTACAATAGGGCTTTTCCTCTTCAATAGTTGGTTTATTTACATCACAGTCAGTCAAGTGTTTCAAGTGTCAGCAGCAGGACCAGCATACCACCAGATTTCCACAACAGGAGGTCATTGTACAATTCCATGCTGAAAAGTAATGCCTCTGATTCTTTTGTTATTGTGAAAACTCTTAATGCTCTTTAAAGAAAATAAACACTATTAACGGTCTACATATTTATTCTTCATGTCTACATACTTGTTTCTCAACATAGTCACCTCGGCAATCAACACATTTCTCCTCTCTACGAGAGACCAGTTTGCTGATACTGTCACTGTTGAATGTTTGACTTTGCTGACACAGCCACAACCTCACCTCATCTTGCACTGCTTCATCACTGTTGAAGAGATGTCCTCGAAGGTATTCTTTAAGTTTTGGAAACAGAAGAAAATCAGATGTGGGCAATTCAAAACAGTATGGATGGTAATTGACAACAGTGAACCCAAGGCATCAGATTGTTGCAGATGTCACAGCACTCGTGTGCAGTCTAGTATTGTCATGCTGAAGGAGAGGATGCTCAATGTGTGGACAAACTCTTCAAATTCGAAACTTGATTACAGCTCGCTATTTCCCACGCACCAACATTGCTACATTACACATCGCCATGTCACACACTACAATTTGGAGCACTCTAGCAGCAGAGGGCTGCAAATACGTAGACATGAAGAATAAAGATGTAGAACATTAATAACATTTGTTTCGTGTAAAAAGCTTTAAGAGTTTTCATGTAGAAAATTAAGATGCATTACTTTTCAGCACACCCTCATATATACTGTAATCCTTCCCATCCTGTGTGGTAATCCTCCCCCTACCCACTGTTCTGGGTGACGTACCAATAACTCTCCCCATTTCTTGATCCTTGCCAGTCATTTTTCTTCATTGCTCTTCTTTTCCCTTCAACACTTCTGCCAGAAGAAGGAGTCACTGGCTTCAAAAGCCTGCACATTTCCACAACTTTTACTTTTTTTTTCATCTACTGCTCCTTAGTGAGCAGATTTTTTGTATCTATCCAATTATACTGTATATACTGAATTCACATTCAGCAACTTATTCAGCTCCTTGTTTGCTGGGTAAATTTCTGGTTTCTGCAGTGTGCACAGATGATATCTCTAGCTGGCTGTGTGAAAGATCTTTTGATTTTTATCAATATTTGAAATGTTATTTTTTCAAGTCCGTAAGTGAAAATGCAATGTTGTCTTGTTACTAGTGCATGTATGCCATAGAGAAAGAGCAGTAGCTCAAAAGCTAAGACTGCAACACTAATCAGTCAGCTGTCAGTGAGTGGCTGTCTTTTCTCAAGTTTGCCAAGGGGGGACTGTCAAAGTCTCAGGACCAGTACATAGACACATCCATAACCAAACATACACTGAAGAGCCAAAGAAACTGGTACACCTGCCTAATATTGTGTAGGGCCACCGCGAGCTTGCAGAAGTGCCGCAACACAATATGGCATGGACTTGACTAATGTCTGAAGTAGTACTGGAGGTAACTGACATGATGAAACCTGCTGGGCTGTCCACAAATCCATTAGAGCACGAGGGGGTGGAGATCTTTTCTGACCAGCACGTTCCAAGGCATCTCAGACATGCACAATAATGTTCATGTTTGGGAAATCTGGTGGCCAGCAGAAATGTTTAAACTCACAAGAGTGTTTCTGGATCCACTCTGAAGCATTTCTGGACATGTGGAGCATCGCATTGTCCTGCTGGAGTTGCCCAAGTCTGTCGGAATGCACAACAGGCATGAATAGATGCAGGTGATCAGACAGGATGCTTACATATGTGTCACCTGTCAGAGTCATACCTAGACCTATCAGGAGTCCCATCACTCCAACAGCACATGCCTCCACCAGATTTAACAGTCACCTGTTGACAAGCAGTTTCCAAGGATTCACGAAGTTGTCTTTGTACCCATACATGTCCATCCGCTTGATACAATTTGAGATGAGACTTGCCCGACTAGGCAACATGGTTCCAGTCATCAACAGTCCAATGTTGGTGTTGACAGGCCCAGGCAAGATGTGAAGCTTTGTGTCGTGCAGTCATCATGGATACACAAGTGAGCCTTTGACTCCAAAAGCCCAAATCGATGACGTTTGATTGAATGGTTCACACAGTGACATTTGTTGATGGCCCAGCACTGAAATCTGTAGCAATCTGTAAAAGGATTGCATTTCTGTCACACTAAATGATTCTCTTCAGTCGTTGTTGGTCTCGTTCTTGCAGGATCTTTTTCTGGCCACAGCGATGTTGGAGATTTGATGTTTTACTAGATTCTTGATATTCATGGCACACTCATGATATGGTCATATGGGAAAATCCCCACTTCATCACTACCTTGGAGATGCTGCGTCCCATTGGTCGTGTGCTGACTATGACACCATGTTCAAACTCACTTAAATCTTGATCACCTGTCATTGTAGCAGCAGTAACCGATCTAACGATTGCACCAGACACTTGTTGTCTTATATAGGTGTAACCAACTGCAACGCCATATTCTGCCTGTTTCTGTATTTCTATATTTGAATACACATGCCTGTACCAGTTTCTTTGGCACTTCAGTGTATATTGTACTTTCTGGCGACAGTCCTGATACTTTCTGAAATATTATTTAAAAAGTGGAGGGAAATAAAATGTATCAAATTTGCTTGATGACAAGGGTATGAGCAGCCACTCAGAACTCTGTAAAATGCAATGAGTAAAGATGATGCTTTCTGTCACACTTTTATTCTGAGAAATCTATCCTAGACCTTGGTATGTATGATTTCCTTATTGTAGCACTTTTTTATGGATCTCCAAAAAACCAACTTTATTTTCAACTTTTAATTTGTTCTTTTGTCCAAAATGTGATTCTTTCACCAACATATCTTAATAATGGAAAATAATGTTTATACTTTTTACCTTCTGGAAAATAAGAGGCACTTTACAATCCTCTCCAATGATTTGATGATCTTTTTCTAGCAGTGCTGCTAAAGAAACTCCAAATACATTTCCTTCTGAAAAAAGGAAATATACTCATTAAGAATTACACAAAGGCACGTTTCATAGGCTACTAGCATAAATAAAGTAAATAAATTAGGAGTAAAGGTAACAACTCATAGTATAATGCAGGTACTGAGTCATCAACAGCCACATAAACAAGACTGAAAATATTGCTGTTTTTCAGGCAAATCCATTTTGAACTGGAGCATGAATCATGTTATATTTACTTCTAAATTATTTACATTCTATGTAAATAAACGTCATATTACCTTCTTTTCTCTTCTTTTTTGGAGTTTTCCTTTTAGTAAAAGTAATATTGTAAGCATCAAGAAGTGCCGTTACTTCCAGCAACAAGAGAGGGCGAAGCCTGAGCATGTCATCTTCACCAAGAAACTCTATCCACGTACGACCTGCTGGAACCTGGATAAAAAAGAAATACATATTAATTAAGTACTATTGGCAATATGGTATGGTATATTATTTTACTTCAAAATACTGTTGAATATAAACCCAAGTTGCATATTAAGTATGAACACTTTACACGCATCTCATCCCTGTGCAAAAATGTTGTTATTCAGTCACTGAATTTTTAAATGATGTTAAAGAGTTCTTTGAAGAGTAATGTAACAACTTTGTACTGATGGTTGAACATTAAGATTAATTTTAGATTTTTTTCTGATACATAGTGTGTATTTCAGTTAAATTACTTGTAGTGATGAGTCTCTTGCACTTTGATTTGATTTATGTGTGTATATAATGAGATAATGAAATAATGATTCTGATTTTTTGATTCTAATTCTGGTATTCTAAACTCACTCCAGGTTGATATAAGTATAATATATCCTAAAATGTGAATCATGAAATCTTTTGGAATGATTTTCAGACATGAAAAAATACTAAACTATTTTACTTTTATTTATTTAATTTTACTTGATACCTCAGATACAAGCCAATTTAAAATTTAACTGAGTCAGACAAATATCCTTTGGCTACATTTAATATCTTTACATAAAGAATCAATTCCAGGAGCCCATACAAAACGTAATACTTAATTAAAGTATCTATTAAACACGCGAGGCAATACTGACCCTATGACTTATCTTAGAAGATAGAGTAAGGAAAGGCAAACCTACATTTCTAGCATTTGTAGACTTAGAGAAAGCTTTTGACAGTGTTGACTGGAATACTCTCTTTCAAATTCTGAAGGTGGCAGGGGTAAAATACAGGAAGCGAAAGGCTATTTACAATTTGTACAGAAACTAAATGGCAGATGGCAGCTGAAAGAGTCAAGGGGCATGAAAGGGAAGCAGTGGTTGGGAAGGGAGTGAGACAGGGTTGTAGCCTATCCCCGATGTTATTCAATCTGTATACTGAGCAAGCAATAAAGGAAACAAAAGAAAAATTAGGAGTAGGAATTAAAATCCATGGAGAAGAAATAAAAACTTTGAGGTTCACCGATGTCACTGAAATTCTGTCAGAGACAGCAAAGGATCTGGAAGAGCAGTTGAACAGAATGGACAGTGTCTTGAAAGGAGGATATAAGATGTACATCAACAAAAGCAAAATGAGGATAGTGGAATGTAGTAAAATTAAATCGGGTGATGCTGAGGGAATCAGATTAGGAAATGAGACACTTAAAGTAGTAGGTGAGTTTTTCCATTTGGGGAGCAAAATAACTGATGATGGTCGAAGTAGAGAGGATATAAAATGTAGACTGGCAATGGCAAGGAAAGTGTTTCTGAAGAAGAGAAATTTGTTAACATCGAGTATTGATTTAAGTGTCAGGAAGTCGTTTCTGAAAGTATTTGTATGGAGTGTAGCCATGTATGGAAGTGAAACATGGACGATAAATAGTTTAGACAAGAAGAGAATAGAAGCTTTCGAAATGTGGTGCTACAGAAGAATGCTGAAAATTTGATGGGTAGATCACATAACTAATGAGGAGGTATTGAACAGAATTGTGGAGAAGAGAAATTTGTGGCACAACTTGACTGGAGGAAGGGATCAGTTGGTAGGACATGTTCTGAGGCATCAAGGGATCACCAATTTAGCATTGGAGGGCAGCATGGAGGGTAAAAATCTTAGAGGGAGAGCAAGAGATGAATACACTAAGCAGATTCAGTAGGATGTAGGTTGCAGTAGGTACTGGAAGATGAAGAAGCTTGCACAGGATAGAGTAGCAAGGAGAGCTGCATCAAACCAGTCTCTGGATTGAAGACTACAACAACAACAACATTAAACTGATGTAGTAATATGTAAATGCAATGATTTTCATGTCTCCAGTCACTGGGAATCTTTATGAATAAGTTTATGAATATGAAATGGTCCTCTGAAAAACATTCTCAAACTGATTTCACATGCATATGAAATTTCATTATTTCTCTTTTGTGTGTGTGCGTTTTTTTTGGAGGGGGCCACCTACAGTTAACAAGTTTGCTTTGGTGGCTACTTATTTTCTGTAAAGAACTGATAAGTCATTTAATTTTTATCTCAGCCTCTGAGAAATTAATTTTGGAGTGATTTTTTGAATCTTCTGGTGTCTCATTTGCATTTCTCTTATGATTTTCTCTGCTTCCGAGCTGAGTTATGGACGTAATTTCATCAATTACTAGCACTATAATTTCTATTAATATTTTATGCCTTCTACCAAGCTTTATTGATCAGTTCTTTACTATTAATGGTCACAGGGAAGTTAATGGCAAACACCTACATCTACACCTATACTCTGCAAAAACTGTGAAGTGCCTAGCAGAGAGTACATCCCATTGTACCAGTTTAAGGGTTTTTTCCCAATTCCATTCATGTATGATGTGCAGGAAGAATGATTATTTAAATGACCCCATGCATGCTGTAATTAATCTAATCTTGCCCTCATTATCTCTACAGCAGTGATACATAAGGGGTTGTAGTATATTCCTAGAATCATCATTTAAAGCCAGTTCTTCAAACTTTCTAAGTAGGTTTTCTTGGGACAGTTTACATCTCTCTTCAAGAGTCTGCCAGTACAGTTTCTTCAGCATCTCTGCAACATGCTGTCATAGGTCAATCAAACATGCGACCATTTGCACTACCCATCTCTGTATACACTCAATACCCCTCTTACTCTTGTCTGGTATGGGCCCCACACACTTGAGCAGTATTCTGGGAGGGTAGACAGACTGCATTTCACAAGCATACTACGAATAAACCAAAGTCTGCCACTTTCTTTGCCCATGGCTGAGTCTATGTAACCATTCCATTTCATGTCCCTACAAAGTGTTACACCCACATACTTGTAGGAGTTACTTGATTGCAATTGTGAATCACTGATACTATAGTCATAGGATACTACCCTTTTTGCTTTGTGAAGTGCACAATTTACATTTTTGAACATTTAAAGCAAGTTGTTAATCTTTGCACCACCTTGAAATCTTATCAAGATCTGACTGAATGTTGATGCAGCTTATTTCAGACACTAATTCATTACAGATAATTGGAGCACCTGCAAAAAGTTTGAGGTTACTATTAATATTACTCACACATCATTAGTATGCAACATGAAGAGCAAGGGTCCCAACACACTTCCCTACGCTACACTCAAAGTTACTTCTGCATCTGTCTATGGCTCTCCATCCATTTTACTTTTGATAATAAAGGCAGATGTGGTACTGAGTCAAGTACTTTTTGGATATTAACTACACCTACCGGACTGCTTGGATCCAAGGCTTTCAGTAAGTCATGTGAGAAAAGTGAGTATTGAGTTTCACATGACCAATGTTTTTGGAATCCATGTTGGTTGGCATGGAGGATGTTATTCTGTTCAATATACCTCATTATGTTTGAGCTCAGAGTATTTTCTAAGATTCTGGAACAAAACATTGTCATGGATACTGGATAGTAGTTCTGTGGATCACTTCTATGGGTGTGATCTGTGCTTTCTTCCAGCAACTGGGCACAATTTTTTGTCTGAGGGATTTACAACAGATTATAGTTAAGCTGATAGGGATTCCATCGAGCCCTGGAGCTTTGTAAATTTTTACTCTGGAGTGAACTGGATAAACAATTTTTAACCGTTATTTAGAAAAGGCAACTGAGGAATAGTTGAATAACATTATACACAGCTTCAGTACTGAAAAAGTATGAACTCCAAGACAAAAACTTCAAATAACACAATAAGAAATAGTTTTATATCGCATAACATTTCATTCCAAAAACTACGTTGTCATATAAATAAACTTTATATATATATATATATATATATATATATATATATATATATATATATATATATATATATATATATATATATATATATATATATATATATATATGCAGAAAATTAACACTTACCTTGCCTTTTGGCAATCCATTAGGATACTGTTGTCTTTTACTTTGGCTCTGAAGACAGATTTCTTCAAAACCAAGTTGTCCAATAGACCCAGACCTTCTAATGTGTCCTTTTACATGATTTCTTTGGTTAGACATTCGGAGTTCATTCTCACTAGTTGTATCTATATTATATAGATTACTGTGACTTCTTGCAACAGATACATGACCATTTCTGCGTACAAGAAATATTTCCTTAATACATGAAAATGAAGGCAACATTCAAAATGTTTGCAAGCTGTTGTACATTAGCAGTACACAGGCCATGGATATTAGTCCTTAATTACTCTTCTCCTGCCTCACAATGCCACTCAAGTTAATTTATTAATTACACAGCTATACACACACTAAAATCAAGACATTCAAGAAAAATTTAGAATTGATTAAGATGCATTAGTCTGCATCCATAGCTGATTGGTCTGCATGGCTGACTGACTTGCAGGAGATCCAGGTTCCTGATACAGCCATGGATTTTTTCCATGGTGGGAGGACTGGTACAAGGTGCATTCAGCCTTGTGAGGCCAACTGAGAAGCTACTTGACTGTTTAGTAATTGTTCCAAGGTCAAGAAACCCGACAATTATGGGGAGAGTGGCCACATGCGCCTCCACATCACACATAATGATGCCATTGACAGAGAATGACATGGAGTCCAGTCAGGCTGATTGCTCTATCTAGGGCCAGAATGCTGAACTTTACCTACCTTATCAAAGGACATTAATCTCAAACAGGGAAATGTCAGATTAGTTCTTGGATTCATCCTTACTTGTTCAAAATCAAAAAGTGGTTCAAATGGCTCTGAACACTATGGGACTTGACATCTGGGGTCATCAATCCCCTAGAACTTAGAACTACTTAAACCCAACTAACCTAAGGACATCACACACACATCCATGCCTGAGGCAGGATTCAAACCTGCAACCATAGCAGTCGCGTGGTTACGGACTGAAGCTCCTAGAACCGCTCGGCCACCGCGGCCGGCTAGTTCAAAATGAAACCTATTATTCTCTGTAGCAAAACTTTCATACAGGAAATGTATAAGTCAAATGATACAATATGTCAGGAGTATCAGTTCACATTAAATCTGCTCAACTGTAATTTTGTTTCAACATTGTGTGGATATATCGATATAATAATGAGAAGACACTTGTGATTAATATCATATCCTACTGTACACTGAAACAGAAGTAAATCTACATCTACATCTACATCTGCAAGTGCAAACCATGATGAGGTGAACGGCAGAGGGTTCATCCAATTGTACCAGTTATTAGGGTTTCTTCCTGTTCCATTGACATATGGAGCACAGGAAGAATGATTTTCTGAATGCCTCTGTGCATGCAGTAATTATTATGATCTTATCTTCATGATCCCTACTTGAGCAATATGTAGGGGGTTGCAGTAAGTTCCTAGAGTAATCATTTAAAGCCAATTCTTGAAACTTTGTTAATAAACTTTCTTGGGTTCGTTTATGTCTATCTTCAAGAGTCCTCCAGTTCAGTTCCTTCAGTATCTCTGTGACACCCTCCCATGGATTAAAAAAAAAACTGTAATCTCTCACACTGCCCTTCTCTCTATACGTTCAATATCTGTTAGGCCTGTCTGGTATGGGTCCCACAAACTTGAGCAATATTCTAGAACCAGTCACATGAGGGAATTTTAGCAATCTCCTTTGTAGATTGATTGCATTTCCCCAGTATTCTATCAATAAACTGGAAGTCGGCCACCTGCTTTACCCACGACTGAACCTATGTAATCATTCCATTTCATATCACCTCACAGTGTTACACCCAGGTATTTGTATGAGTTGGCTGATTCAAAAAGTGAATCAATGATATAGTCATAAGATACTATGTTTTTTTTATTTTGTGAAGTGCAAAATTTTACATTTCTGAACATTTAAAGCAAGTTGCCAATCTCTGCACCACTCTGAAATCTGACAATATTTATGCAGCTTCTTTCAGATATTACTTCATTATAGATAACTGCATCATCTGCAAAAAGCTTGATTTTACTGTTAATATTCTACTTTCAAAGTGGGAACATATTTATTAAAAGCAGTAATTACTATGAAAATGAAGGCACTGATTTTCTAATGAGGTTGATACTGATAAATTTACAGAAATGATCCCTCTGAGATGTGAAGGTTTTTCTATGTAGCAAAAGTTTTTTACCTTTAGCAGACCCAAGAATTACATCTCTGACAGCTAACATACAAAAAATGGCATAACATGTGGGGACAGTGTCTGTCTCTATTAGATAATCAGCATATAATCTCATGAGAATTGTATATGGTTTTTGCATTCCTGTTTCCATTTTTCGACAGGTGTAGCAGTTAAGAGTAAAATTTTCCTTAGCCCTCTGCAGACACATGTTTCTTTGTACCACAAAAAGTGTGGTGGCATACTGTATTTGTTTTTCTAGTGAGCTGTTCACACATTAAACTATAAAACAATGATACTCTACTAATATTTATCTGATACATTTGTTCTTCCTCTCTATACATGGGTAGAAGAAGTTACATACAAAAGAACAACCTTTAGAAAAGGAAAAATAAAAAATCAAATAAAAAATAAATTTATTTGGAAAACGAATGTAAATTATACAAGACAAATTGACAGTACAATTAAATATCATAATTGTCATGTAGTTTCTTGACCCTGTAAACTTGGTGGCTGATGTTTGCAAAGGGGCTCAAGCCTAATTGTTGGCCACATCTCTTCACTCTGATCACACTGCAGCACCTTGTTATAATTCTGTGCAATTTATTGCTTTCTGTATAAACAGGTAATGTACAACCCATCTGTCCCAAGTGAGATTGGAATATTCTGCTGTGTGTAGTAAAGATATTGTGTTGCACTGAGTAATGTTTGAGGACAGGAATTGAATGACATACCAGTAAACTCATGGAAAATATTGTTCCTCACTGCAACCTCCACCTTTCTTTTTAAGCAGGATGCCTTGTAAGTTAGTGGTATAAAATTATCTTTAAGTAATGTACGGTCAAACACTGTTCCAACTCACTTTTTTCCCAATCACCATTTAGATTCTTTGCTGCTTTCATGGTTCATTTAGTTGGTTTCGTAATGGATAAGAAGGTCACTTATTGCATTAGAGTCTGCCTCCATAGCCAAGCAGTCAATGTGACAGACCCTCATGCGAGGGATGCAAGTTCGATTCACATGGTCTTCAAGGCCTGACCACGTGGTTTCCTTTTCTTCCTTTTCCATTTCACTAGTGATGCTCTGTACTTTCCCTTCACATTTTCCACCTTGCATTGTCATGCAAATATTGTCAATAACAGTTAATCTCTTGGTGCACGAAGAAGACTAATCTGTAGTGGACACACAGAATGATAAATGTGAGAGAAAACAGCCCTTTAAGAAATAATTTTCTCTGCTTTATCAGAATGTTTCACTCATCACCTTAGGCTTCCTGTGCCATTTGGTGTGTCCCTGTACAGGTTTTTTTGAGTTTCACACAAAATTTAATGCAGACACGTTGCTCCTCTAACTCTGTCATCCCAAAATTTGCAAACTGTGTGACACAATGTTCTACTCAGTATAGCACAGAACAACAACTAACAGATGTACAGCAATGAAACGTCTGGCAGTTACACATAAAACACAGGCGTGTGCAGGGATGCCAACTGCATTTCGCTCCAACACACAATTGGTGCGGAATTACCAATGTTCCGGATTTTTTTGAACAGATCGCGTATATACAGACATTATACCCACACATCTGCAAGGTTTTTTAGGATACATTCAACTTCAACACATAAGGGAATTTTTTACCATCATAATTCATGAATCTCTCTCTACATGAAACTTACTTGGTCTTAATTCTGTCAGCAACTGGTATGTAGCCATTACCCTTCAGTTTGTTTGGAGACAAGTAATGCCTGTTATTGCTGTCAATATTATTATTGTGGTCATCAGGTACAGTTGGATCACTACCACTACGGATCCTTTCTCTTGGCCGAGGTAAATGCATTGTACCAATCATTTGGTAATTCAGCATTTTTATTCCTTCTGAAAATTGACATAGAGAAATATCAAAACAATGAATAATAATGAAGAAAATAAAAATAATAAAATAAAATAATGTATTTCAGTTGATTCTTAGAGAAAGAGTTATGCAATCAAATTTTGGTTATGATTGCTAGAACTGTTTTACCGGCTCAATGGGTAAAAAAGGGGAATGAATTAACCAGAGTATTGCTGTAAGAACCAACCAATTACCTCACTAAAAAAAATTATGAATCTCACAGAAAGCCTAAATAATGATGATGAATAGTATCACAAATGACTAGCTGAACAGTTATGTTTTGTAATTATGTTATATAACCATATTGTGATGCATTCCAGTTCTTGAAAAATTATCTGCAAGCTTCATTCTTGTATTTAGAACATTTTGTCCCTTTAGATAGTGTTTATTTCTAAAGCCAGCATCAGACTACACACTTAGATGTTCTTGAAAAACCATTTCAATGCAGCATGAACTACTTAATGTATTAACTATGTACACAAAATACTGAGACCTTAATTCTAATGATGAGAAAGAAAAAAACCTTTTTGAACCTAAATTACGGGGTTCAGGCATGAGCTCATCTTCAGATGGAGATACACTTTTTTGTGTAATTTACTTACTCTTTCTACATCATGCAATTTCCACAAAAATTGAAAGAAGAAAGGAAAATTATGGTTTAACATCCCAACAATGATTAGGGTTATTAGAGATGAAACACAAGCTCAGAATGAATAAAGAGGAGTGTGAAAATCATTCGTGTAATTTTCAAAGAAAACCATTCTGACATTTCTCTTAAATGATTAAAAAATGCAAATCCTACATCTGGTTAGCCAGATAATCCCCCCAAACAGGATACCATTATGCTAAACACTGTGTGGCCTAAGATCGAGCACAAGAAATGTGTGCCACTATTTCAAGGTCATCACTGGCCTAAAATCAATAATGGTAAATTAAATAAGTTTTATTTTTTACGGACTAAGGACCCCAGACTTACCATGTGAATCATAGAACAGGCAATTAACACTTAAAATAGTGTCAATAGCAGTATGATATTTCTTTATTTACTTAACAACATATTCATCAAATGATACCAGTGACAGTACTTGGCCAATATGGCTTTTCGGACTTTTAATTCGTTTACTGCCACAAGACAACCAACAGCAAGGCAGAGCCATCTTCTGTGGCTGGCAGCAGCCACATAGCAGTCAACGTGTTAAATAAGGATGTGTTATGCGGCAATACACTCCTCCTGAACATAAATGACTTGCCACAGGCATTGTTACTCATTAAAAGTCACAGCAGAAGAAAGAAATTCTGTAATAGTTCTAGAAGAATTTAGCAATTACGTAAATTATCTGTAAATGTATTTTCAAGACTGCATAAATTATGAGTATTTCTCATGTGAAAAGTATTTACAGAATTCATCTGAATGAGGTCCGAGCAAGTGGGGATATGTCTTCTTCAGGGCAAAACTTGTTCACTGGATTAGTTTTGTTTATAACATGACTATAAAGAATCAGTTTTATGTGTAGTGTGGCTTTTTGACCAATGAATCCATAATATATACGGAACTGCATTTGGCTTCGGTTGCCAACAAGAATGATACCAGTATTGCATTACCTCCAGACTGCTTTCACCCATAGTTCACCAGATTAATACCATAACTAAGTGGAATACCTTTTTATCTTGTTGCACATTCAGTAATATGTCCATTTACTTCAGAATACCAGTTCCCCACCATTCAGAAGCATTTATCTACACAATAGACAAAGGTCTTAAACTAAAGAAAAATACGTTATCAATTGTATGTTATCAAACAAAAGGGAGTAATTTTCTCTCAAGTTGGTTTATCAATCTGCAACAACAGAATAATCAAACAGGCAACTAACCATTGTCTGAGGCAAGTGAGCCTTTACTGCCTCGCCAAGCTCCTGGGTGACTGAAGATGTCGAGGCTAGAGCCTGAAAATGGTGTACTTGGCTGCCGGTGCCCCATATCCTTGTGATGGTTGCGTAACGGTGGGGAGGCTCCATAGCTGTAGAAAAACAGAAGTGTCAGCTCAGTATTTTTTATCCTTAAAATATTTGCTTCCTCATGAGAATTTGGACTTTCTAAATTGGTTTGACCCTTGTCTTCATTGCACTTCAGAAATGGTAATAGAGGGTGTTAAAGAAAAAGTATTCTGTATTTTAAGAGGTGGCAGTATGGACTGAAACAAGACAAAAATGTCAGTGCACATGGGCTCCAAAATTCACACCTTAAGAGCTATGATCACTTTTTCATCTTTACCGCTGCAAAACCCGTGTCTTGGACTCCAAACCCTTTGCTGTTTTGGTCCATACTACCATCTCTCAAAACTTAGAATACTTTTTTTTTTTAACACCCTGTGTAATGAACAAAAATGAATTTAACTTAATGCTGATGCATATTGCTTGGAGAAATCGTTTCAGTTCTTGGCTGATGGTTGTTTGATTGATAATCTGCCATTTCACCAGCACGAATGGTTGGCAGTTCTGGAGAATTATCATCCATTGCCAGCCAGCAACCAGTCATGTGCCAATGTGCTACAGCACACTGTAAATGCCACAGTAAAATTATACCATTTCTCTTTGAATGCATGCTGGTATGCAAATAAACTGGACGAAAACATGTTTTGTAGCACTCTCTCTGTGATAACTAGAAACCCATACCAAATGCTGAAATGGTCAACCATGCTACAATAACTCAGAGAATGGCTGTTTTCGACAGCGGATGCTCAGATGCAATGTCATCCTTGCCGGCACAAAGGATTACGTTGCTCCCAGCACCAGGTCAGTATTTTTGTTTGAAAATGTGTAAAGTATTGTGCAAGCAAATGGCAAATTCTGTAGACGACCTCCTAAAGAGGCCATTTTCCAGGAGATCATTGGAGAAGAAACATGCAGTTCAACAGTTACGTAGACCTACTCCAAATTTAAATATAACAGGGGGAGGGCATGTGATGGGGCTCACCAATTTGGCTCAAACTATGTGAGCAGAAGTGGGTAGATGCCCCCTTCAAGTTCCAAAAATATTTCACCTGAATGGGCCATGGTAAAATTCTCTAAAGAGTTATGAGTAGAGTACAGGGGATTTTTGAGCAATACTTGACATGTCAGTATTGCAGTATTGTAGCTCAGTGGTCAAGAGCACTGACTGACAATTCGTCGGATTGGTTCACTATGACAATCTTTCTTTTCATGCCTTGCAGTGTTAAAATATTAATTATAAAATTTAAATATATTTAAAGAGTTCAGTTCATATATGTAAAATTAATATGCTCTATTAAATTACAATTACTATCCTTGTAAGTCAGAAGTTAATAGGTGGTGGTGAAAAAAATGAGTATACAAGGAAATTTAATAAGAAAGTGTATGAAAAGAGTTGGATTTTTGGGTGTGATATTTGCCATGCACATTTTTGCTTTCCCTTTTTGTTATTCAGGAACAATGATGAATGGGACACAGGGATGGAGAAAGATCTAGGACATATTAATCCATTAATAAAAATACATAGCAGAAATCATAAACATGTAAACAACATACATGATCTTAGTGCACTAGGTAAAGCTAATTCTGCAACAATTTTAAGTCATGTCTCACACTAATAAAATTGTGCATGAGCTGCCACTGTCCATTTCTCAAGGTGGATTGAAGCTGGGCACATGGGCAAAGATTATTCCATGTGTTATGACTCTGATTCCTGATAATAACTACAATTTTTTCCTTTACTTCTTCTTCAAATTTTGTACATTCTCTGAAATAGCATACTCGTGGTAGGCGCTCGTATATTTCAAAAACTTAACTAAGCTTTCCCCCCTCTTACAATAGATTCATTATTAAAGGTGATATTTTCAGTGTGCTGGTTTTACAAAATATATGACTATTGAAAATAATACTACAGTTCATCAAGTGAAATTTTTAGTGAGCTGATCTGCATATTTGGATTAGTTAACATACACCATCAGAAAGACTGGCATTCAAACTTTTTGATAATATATTTCAAATTCTGTGAAACTAATTAATTTATAAGATAATAAATACTTAATTTAAGAAATAGTTATGTTTTCTGTTGCAGATTTGACATCTGTGCTTGTTAAAGTTTGACCTTCGCCATTATACTTCTGTTGACTTGATTTTCATGCACATGATGACATACTCCACTTATTCATTAAAACAGTAATTTAGAACTTTGGATAATTTACCATAATTTTAAATATGACACTTGTACTCATAAATAGCATATTCCCAATAAACGTTTCTGCATTCCTACAGCCACACATATTTCGTAAACCACATTATTGCCTTAGCACATTATCCACATGGATTAGCAGACTTTAACCTAGCCATTTTTCAAATGATTATGTAGTTTGGGGAATAATTTGCTCATATGCCAGTCTTTAAATAGCTGGGTGCCAACCAAAAATCCCAGTCAGTGCTTGCCTTGTGAACATTCTAACACCTATGTCAAGTTTGCACCGCAGTACCACACAAGAACAACTATGTCATTTCATATATAATGAGTCATGGGCACATTAGCAACTGCATGAAACCTGTGTGCAAAATATCTGTCCATTCTGAGTATGCCACCAGAAATAATTCAAATAACAGCTATGTATCAAGTATTCGTAACATCTATGTGACACTGCCATGAATCTGCAAAAATGTGTGTCTGATTGTGTACATGTAACTTTATCAAAAACATTATCTTGTGCACTGTTCTTATCACCATGCATCTACTGTGTCATGCTGTTATTGTGTTCACTGATTATTGTGCCACTTTACTGAGACAGTGTTCTGAAGTTTATGTTTAGAGATAGAAGTCTGGAGATCTCTACCTGTATAAGATGTGAATATGAAACTGTATCTTGTCATTACAGTGTTAATAAGTGTGGAAAGAGCCATTCAACTATTAAATTTTTGTTATGTACATCATTTACACAATCACAAAAGAAACACTTTTCGGCCATTTCAAGTAGACTTCTAGCTACAATACATTGCGGAATTGACAGAAAATTCTAGTTGGGGACTTTTCCAATAGGGCATGCCTTGCCATTTGCTATGTGCTGTTCTTCTCCATAGGGCACAAATCCAGGAGGCACTTAGCATGAGGCTTGCATCTTCTTGTTGAAGTTTTTGTTAAGATTGTAGCTCCCAGCAATTCCTCAGAACTGACTGCTCTCCCACAGATAAATTTTGAGTGTTGATGAGTTTTATACACTCTTCTGCAATATTCAAGATGAGCTTACTTTTGGTCAGTTTCTCTGTCTGTTTAGGCATACAGTTCTGTTTATATTCTGTGATCCTGATTTTAATATATTGTCCAGTAATTTCAAAATATCCTTTACAGCATGATCATGATGTGTGTGTTTGTCTTTGGCTGAAATGAGACACTCATTAATTTCTTTTTGCTGAATTATACAAATGCCAGTAACTCTCACCTGACCCCTGATTCCTTAAAGAATCAAACACTGAATGAGTATAGTCTGAGAAATTTGCACTCTACTTAAGAAAAGCTAATTTTTCACATATCTCACTGTTTATGTCATACCTCCTGAATGACACACACTGCCCAGTCACATTAATGTGACCCCTTGGAAAAAGCTTCAAGCTTTTGCTGTGTGAACCACAGCAAGAAGTTAACAAAAAGAGTCAGTGAGGTTCTAGGAGGTACTGACAGGGATGTGGAGCCATGCCGACTCCAATGACATCGCCAGCTGCGCTAGGTTTGTCTGTTGAGAATATCTGGTGCGAACAGCTCGATCAAGTTGGTCTTACAGATTCTCAATTGGTTTTAAATCTGGGAAGTGTGGTGGCCAGGGGAGTATGGTAAACTCATCCTGGTGGTCTCTGAACCACACACATACGCTGTGAGTTATGTAACATGTTGCATTATCCTGCTGGTAATGCCATTGTGCCAAGGAAATCAAACTGCATGTAGGCGTGGATGTGGTCCGAAAGGATGGACACTTACCTGTGTTGATCCATTGTGCCTTCCAGAATGATGAGATCACCCAACATCCTTCGGCTAGAACTCTTCTGGTGATTGTTGCAAGGTATTTGCTTTCAGACATTTCATATCTTGTAGCCAATGACCATCTGTCCGATGGAGCATAAAACATGATTCATCTCAAAAGGATACCTGTCACCACTCAGTGGATGTCCAGTTGCAGTGCTGGTGTGCAAGCTCTAGTGTTTGTCGCTGATGAACAGCAGACTGCATGGGTGCATGAACCATCTGCCTGCTGCAGAGGATCATGCACAGAAACTTTCACTGAATGGTCATTGAGAAGACACTGGTGGTAGCTCCTTTGTTCATCTGGGTGGGTGGTTGTTAAACAGTTGAAAGTCTATTTGCCTGTACACATCTCTGCAATCGTCATTCATCTCTATCACCTATGGCCTGCTGCACACCGTGGTTGTCTCTGAGCCAATTCTTGTACAGCGCCATTTTACCATTCTTGACACACTTTGGTTAGTGTCATCTGTTTTAGAAATGCGTCCACCATTAGCCCACAGAGGGCTGATAGCATTGATCTCCCTTCAATTTACATATACTGTTTCACAGCCACTGGATTTGTGCGGTGTCTGTTATTTTGAAGGAACTGACACCATGCTTTCAAGTAATTGATAAGCCTGGCTGGGCAATGGATACACTTTCATCAATGTGAATGCACAAATATGTCTGACCTCCTGTGGAAAACTGTAAGTAGTGAACAGGAGTATAATGGACAGGGACTGAGGATATGTGGAGCTCTATGGGAGTATAGATCAGCTATGAGGCATGCTGAGATAGTTGTGATAACACTGTGTCCTGGATGGCGCAGTGGTTACTGCACCTGCCTAGTGAGCAGGAGATCCCAGGTCCATTACACATTTTTGCTCATTACCACTGATTCCGCTTAAAGTCCCTCTGTAGCTTATAGCAGTGATCTCCCTTCAATTTACATACATTTTATAAATGTTTAGCATATAGCCATATTTACAAATTAATTTGCAATGTGAATGTAAAATGACTCATTCCATAATATTACAATTTATTGTGCAAAATGACCCATGAACCATGAAACAAACAAAATAACTAACTCACTAACTAACAAACCACCATGAGCATGGGGGGCAACTCTATGAGAAAGATGGCCATCTGCATGGGCATTATATCAAATTATCAATCAAATAATCCTTGGCCAAAGAATCTGATAGAGATGTCTCCAGATAATACATCAAGAAGTGGCTCCTAGAGTCTCAAAGATTACATATATTGCTGTTACTTACAAAAATTTAGGAGGTGACCGAGAAAGACCATTCCAGTCATGGTGACCAGCTCTCGGCAGGATTATGTGGGCAGGTGTCTGTGACCACACTTCATTGGTAGAACCTTCTGCTTCATCTGTTGGGAGGTCAGAATCCAAGGAGTCTGGTGTTGCACTCCGCGATCTCGTGCCAGTGCTTGAATTCTAGAAAATTATTACTCTGGTAAGAAAAATTATACCAAAAATGTATATATATGAGACAGACTTACTTTGAGTAGCAATCTCCACCCAATTATAAGCCATTTTATCAGAACAAAGCAGGTACTAACCTCGTATGAATTTTGTTTGATGGTGTGCTTCTGGGTGTTCTGCCAAGTTGCACAGTTAATGCTTAAAAGTGAAACAACAATTTGACAGAACAACTGGAAGCACACCATTAACGCAGAATGCTGAGGAGAATTGAGCAATGACATCAGTGTTGTTGTTTTCTACAAGACAAAATTTGCAGAAGCCCATAAATTTATTTCCACTTACAATTCTATGGTACAGTTATGGATTGCTACTGCCCACGTGGGCAGTATAGTGGATGATACTGGGAACCTAATGACAAGCATCAGACAGATCAAA
This sequence comes from Schistocerca piceifrons, assembly GCF_021461385.2. Taxonomy (NCBI): domain Eukaryota; kingdom Metazoa; phylum Arthropoda; class Insecta; order Orthoptera; family Acrididae; genus Schistocerca; species Schistocerca piceifrons. The sequence goes on along the minus strand of NC_060139.1, from coordinate 933,478,828 downwards.
CTCCCTGTGGTGTTAATTACCATGCATTAACTCAGATCATATCTAAAACCAATCACTGAGGTTGTTGTTGGGGGGACATTGCTTATATGTTTAAGATGGAAGGAGGAAAGCTAAGTTAACCACAGGAAAGGAAGGCCACTGTAACGCCTTCATTAAAACTTCATCATAAACAGTGCCTCACATGGATACTGATGGTTTTGTCTAGCCCTGAGGAGCTGATACATTGCACATACACTATGTGATCAAAAGTATGTGGACATCCCCAAAAACATACATTTTTCATATTAGGTGTACTGTGCTGCCACCTACTGCCAGGTACTCTACATCAGCGACCTCAGTAGTCATTAGACATTGTGAGAGAGCAGAACAGAGTGCTCTGTGGAACTCACAGACTTCGAACGTGGTCGGGTGACTGGATGTCACTTGTGTCATACATCTCTACGCGAGATTTCCAGACTCCTAAACATCCCTAGGTCCACTGTTTCCAATGTGGTAGTGAAGTGGAAACGTGAAGGGACACATATATCACAAAAGCATACAGGCTGACCTCATCTTTTGACTGACAGAGGCCGCTGACAGTTGAAGAGGGTTGTAATGTGACAACATCTATCCAGACCATCACATAGGAATTCCAAACCGCTTCAGACAGTTATGCGGGAGGTGAGAAAACTTGGATTTCATGGTCGAGTGGCTGCTCATAAGCCACACATCATGCTGGTAAATGCCAAACAACACCTTGATTGGTGTAAGGAGCATAAACATTGGACGACTGAACAGTGGAAAAACGTTGTGTGGAGTGACGAATAATGGTACACAATATGGCGGTCCGGTGGCAAGGTGTGGGTATGGCGAATGCTCGGTAAGCATTATCTGCCAGCATGTGTAGCGCCACCAGTAAAATTTGGAGGTGATGGTGTGATCATGCTTTTCATGAAGAGGGCTTTCACTCGTTGTTGTTTTGCGTGGCACTATCACAGCACAGGCCTACATTGATGTTTTAAGCGCCTTCTTGGTTCCCATTGTTGAAGAGCAATTTGGGGATGGCGATTGCATTTTCAGCACAGCCTATGGCAGAGTGGTTACACGACAATAACATCCCTGTAATGGACTGACCTGCACAGAGTCCTGACCTGAATCCTACGGAACACCTTTGGGATGTTTTGGAATGCTGACTTTGTGTCAGGCCTCACCAACTGACATCCAAACCTCTCCTCAGTGCAGCATTCCGTGAAGAATGGACTGCCATTACCCAGGAAACCTTCCAGCACCTGATTGAATGTATGCCTGTGAGAGTGGAAGGTGTCATCAAGACTAAGGGTGGGCCAATACCATACCGAATTCCAGCAACATTACCGATGGAGGGCACCACAAACTTGTAAGTCATTTTCAGCCATGTGTTCGGATACTTTTGATCACACAGTGAATTATGACACACAATTTCAGCTCTTTTAATGTAACTGCAATTCCAGATACCAAATCTATCCCCCCCCCACCCCCACACACCATTTCCAAATTCAAGGTAAACCATTTAAATTGTCAAAATGTTAGCTTGCTAAACTGATGTAGCAGAGGTCTTGTCTCCCAATTTTCTGGGCTAGTGATTCCTATACAGCATTGCCTGTTTCTTTCTTGTTTTTTGTACAGTTCACAGTGAAGATTTTCCAAGAAGAAAGTAAACCATTTAACATGATAAAACTGTAATAGAATCATTTGAAAAGTATTCCAACAATTAGTTTGTCTGTCAAACTAATATGACAAAGGGCAAACATTGTAGGTTCTGAACACATGACTACTCACCACTCAAGAAACTACAATGAGAAATATTATGGAGTTATTTCACACAATCAAGGTGGCACATGCCAATATCTCTTCAGATGCCTTCTGTCACTTTGTGCGAACAGTGCCATCTTGTACAACACTATGTCAGTGTCCAAGAAGGAATCTGTACGAAATGAGCTGCCCACCCTGCAGCCTCCATTGTACGAACACTAAAAAGGTGGCATAACAGAAATACCACCAAATTTAACACCACTTTCTTTTATGAGAGAGGGGCGAGAACTTCTAATTTTTTCAGACAATTTTAGTTTTTTGGGAGTTAAACTTCTGGGCATCACTCCTATAAGGCTTTCTGACATTGTCCATTTTCTCAGTTCTCCATTGTCGTTTTTTGGCAGTAAGTTGTACAACGGCAGAGCATGAGACTCAAAGAAAATGCATTAACATTAATATCAACATACATGTTTTCCAAACGATTATACAGTGCTTGGCAGAAGGAACCAACATCAGCTACACCCTGCACTATTCCAGTGATGCGTGGAACTAGGAAACCAATTACTGATAGTGTCCTTCCATGCACTCTAATCGCCTATTATTTTATTCTCACTATCCCTATGTAGTATGTATGAAGTGGTCTATCTCAAAAACCATTTTATTTCTGTTAATTCAGACACTCCCATCAGCCACTGCACCCTGCTTCTTCTCAGAGTGCATGAATAGCAGTGATTCACCAGCTGCAGCGACCTTTTTCCATGCTTTGAGCATTCAGTGGTGGTCTTCCTGTATACCTGGTAATCTTTGTGCCTTGTGTTGCATGATTAGCTGCTAGATTTACATCACATAAAAATATCTTTTCGCCATTAGAGCTTACATTGCATTCATCACCCGTCAAAAGCACTGTACAAAAATTTTAGTGCGTGCAAACATAAAATGTAAGCTGTAGTCATGTTTTGGCCAGTAAATAAAAATATTTCATTAAATCTTATATCTCTACATATGTAAACTGAAGTCCTCTTCTCGCTTCTATTTGTTGCCTACGGGATAGTCTCTGGTACTGCTGTAGAGATTTTGATACTAACTTGAAATTCCCGGGACCGATATCTTGTCAGTATCAATATCAATAACTACACTCATGTTCATAAATTAAGAATGATTTCAGAATGTTGTGCCACACAACGTGACACTACGCAAAATGCGCTAATAGCATAGGCACATAGGGAACACACACGACACGGTGATAAGTTGAGAAAACCGTCCCGAAACACATGTGCTATAAAACGCCACTGTTTGCTGCGCATATACCCCAACATCAATATGGGATATGACCAGAATGCACACGTACACAGGCCGCACAATGGGTTGGCATTCTCTGGGTCAGGTGGTCAAGTGGTCGAGCAGCTGCTGGGGTATAGCCTCCCATTCTTGCACCAGTGCTTGTGGGAGCTCCTGAAATGTCGTAGGGGTTTGAAGACGTGCAGCGATACGTCGACTGAGAGCATCCCAGACGTGCTCGATGGGGTTTAGATCTGGAGAACAGGCAGGCCACTCTTTTCGTCTGATATCTTCTGTTTCAAGGTACTCCTCCACGATGGCTGCTCGGTGGGGCGGTGCGTTATCATCCACCAGGACAAAGGTGGGGCCCACTGCACCCCTGAAAAGGCGGACATATTGGTGCGAAATGACGTCTCGATACACCTCACCTGTTACAGTTCCTCTGTCAAAGACGTGCAGGGGTGTACGTGCAGCAATCATAATCCCACCCCACACTATCAAACCACGACCTCCATACAGGCCCCTTTCAAGGACATTACGGGGTTTGTATCTGGTTCCTGGTTCACGCCAGATGAAAACCCGGCGAGAATCACTGTTCAGACTATACTTGGACTCGTCTGTGAACATAACTTGGCACCATTGTTCCAATGACATGTACTGTGTTCTTGATACCAGAATTTACGGGCTCTCCTGTGACCAGGGGTCAGTGGAATGCACCTTGCAGGTCTCTGGGCGAATAAACCAAGTCTGTTCAGTCGTCTGTAGACTGTGTGTCTGGAGACAACTGTTCCAGTGGCTGTGGTAAGGTTCCGAGCAAGGCTACCTGCAGTACTCAGGGGCCGTCTGCGGGCACTTCTGGTGAGATATCGGTCGTGTTGTGGTGTTTTACACTGTGGACGTCCCGTACTGTAGCGCCTGGACACGTTTCCTGTCTGCTGGGATCGTTGCCATAATCTTGAGATCACACTTTGTGGCACACGGAGGGCCCGTGCTACGACCTGCTGCGTTTGACCAGCCTCCAGTCGCCCTAGTATTCTATCCTTCATAACGTCATCAATATGTGTTATTTGACCCATATTCAACATACAATCAGCACGTCTGAAAACGTCTGCACACCTACTCGCTGCACCGTACTATGACTTGCACCAACACACCTCTGCGTATGCGGACTGCTGCCAGAGCCACCGAGCAACGACCGCAGGTGAGATGAACCGCATGGTCATACCCCGATGTGATTTAAACCCGCAAACCGCCCACCAGAGCTTTGTTTCGCCATGTATCAGCATTAACCTTAATTTATGAGCATGAGCGTAGAAAGAATCGTTGAGATTCTGGATTCCCACGGCGGATGAACATGAATGTATATAATTAAGTTCATGCAGAACCTCGTGTGCGAGTCCTAATTGGCCAATTTTTCTTATTTTTTTTCTATTTTGCTGCATTGCTTGAGCTTCTTGGCCGTGTTTTCCGGCGCGCTTACCTCCACGTCCCGGAAGACGTCTCTGATGTCTGGCTTTCGCGCGCGCCCCCTGGGTTGGCGTGCATTGCGCCTGCGCACTGTCCTGTTGAGCGTGCGCACGCGCCTGCGCACGGCCTCGGCGTGGTGGGGGGCGAGCTGCAGCGCCCTTAGCGCCGGGTCCAGCTGGTCGTCGCGCAACTCGCGGCCTTCGCGGAACGCCGCCGCCAGCTGCGAGAGGCCTGCGGCCACCAGCCACTCTGCCTCCTGCTCGCCCTCTGCAGTCACAAAACACAGCACGCGTCAGTCATATGCTACTGGAAATCAGTATAAAGGCAAGGTTCATACGAAAGTAACTGTACAATTTCTGAAGCATATATATATATCGAATTTATAAAGAAAGCAGGTGTTGACAAATGTGAAAATTACCGACTGTCAGTTTAATAAGCCACGGCTGCAAAATACTAACACGTATTCTTTACAGACGAATGGAAAAACTGGTAGAAGCCGGCCTCGGGGAAGATAGTTTGGATTCCGTAGAAATGTTGGAACACGTGAGGCAATACTGACCCTACGACTTATCTTAGATTAAGATACCTACGTTTCTAGCATGTGTAGGCTTAGAGAAAGCTTTTGACAATGTTGACTAGAGTACTCTCTTTCAAATTCTGAAGGTGGCAGGGGTAAAATACAGAGAGCGAAAGGCTATTTACAATTTGTACAGAAACCAAATGGCAGTTAAAACAGTCGAGGGCATGAAAGGAAAGCAGTGGTTGGGAAGGGAGTGAGACAGGGTTGTAGCCTATCCCCGATATTATTCAATCTGTATATTGAGCAAGCAGTAAAGGAAACAAAAGAAAAATTCGGAGTAGGAATTAAAATCCACGGAGAAGAAATAAAAACTTTGAGGTTCGCCGATGACATTGTAATTCTGTCAGAGACAGCAAAGGATCTGGAAGAGCAGCTGAACGGAATGGACAGTGTCTTGAAAGGAGGATATAAGATGAACATCAACAAAAGCAAAGCGAGGATAATGGAATGTAGTCGAATTAGATCGGGTGATGCTGAGGGAATTAGATTAGGAAATGAGACACTTAAAATAGTAAAGGAGTTTTGCTATTTGAGGAGCAAAATAACTGACGATGGTCGAAGTAGAGGGGATATAAAATGTAGACTGGCAATGGCAAGGAAAGCGTTTCTGAAGAAGAGAAATTTGTTATCATCGAGTATAGATATAACTGTCAGGAAGTCTTTGCTGAAAGTATTTGTATGGAGTGTAGCCATGTATGGAAGCGAAACGTGGACGATAAATAGTTTAGACAAAAAGAGAATACAAGCTTTCGAAATGTGGTGCTAAAGAAGAATGCTGAATATTAAATGGGTAGATCACATAACTAATGAGGAGGTATTGAACAGAATTGGGGAGAAGAGAAATTTGTGGCACAACATGACTAGAAGAAGGGATCGGTTGGTAGGACATGTTTTGAGGCATCAAGGGATCACCAATTTAGTATTGGAGTGCAGCGCGGAGGGTAAAAATCGTAGAGGGAGGCCAAGAGATGAATACGCTAAACAGATTCAGAAGGGTGTAGGTTGCAGTAGGTACGTGGAGATGAAGGAGCTTGCACAGGATAGAATAGCATGGAGAGCTGCATCAAACCAGTCTCTGGACTGAAGACCACAAAAACAACAACAACAATGAAAGCAGTGGGTACATGTGAGACGCAAACAATCATGACGTAGATACACTGATAAGCCAAAACATAATGACCACTGCCCTCTGCGACGTTGGATGCCGCCTGGTGGCGTTGCAGGAATATGAAGCGGTAACACTAGTACGTAAGCGGAGCAGCCAAGGATGGGGGATCACCCTTGCGACGCTATGGGCTGCAAATGGGGAAATCCACTGAGATAAGCGACTTTTAAAACGGGCAGATTATTATTAAGCAGATCCTGTGAAAGTATCTAGAAAAAGTATCTAAAAGTATCTAGAAAACGTCGAAGCTGGTCGAAAGTTCACGTGCTACTGTCGTGAGCGTCGACGGAAAGAGAATGAAGGACAGTGAAACTACCACTAGGCGCTGAATGGTTGGACGTCCACTAACCGTTACAGAACATGGGGTTCGGAGGCTTGCCTGCTCTGTAAAGTGGGATGGATCGTGAACTGTGCCACCTCTGCCGAAAGAACACAAAGCTGGTGCAAAAAAATGGTTCAAATGGCTCTGAGCACTATGGGACTTAACATCTATGGTCACCAGTCCCCTAGAACTTAGAACTACTTAAACCTAACTAACCTAAGGACAGCACACAACACCCAGCCATCACGAGGCAGAGAAAATCCCTGACCCCGCCGGGAATCGAACCCGGGAACCCGAGCGTGGGAAGCGAGAACGCTACCGCACGACAAAGCTGGTGCACACACAAGTGTTCCGGAGCACACCATTCATAGTTAATTGTGGAACATGGAGCTCCGCAGCAGACCACCCCTGTATGTGTTCACTTGTTGACCCAACGACACCGTAAAGTACGATTGCAGTGGACACGGGGCCATCGGGATTCCACCGTCGATCGATAGAAACGTACTGCCTCTTCGGGTTAATCACATTTTTGCTACACTAGATCGCAAGTCGTCTCCACAAATGGCGTCGTCGAGGTGAGCGGCGGCTCGAAACGTGCAGCGCACCACTGACACAGGCCGGTGGGAGCAGAGTTATGCTATGGGAGACATTCCCCTGCGCTTGAATGGTAGTAATCGAAGATACGCTGACAACGGCGAACTACCTGAATTCCTTCCAGTTTGACGTCTTCTCTGACGACGATGTCATCTTTCGGCAATATAATTGTTCGTGTCTCGGAGTCAGAACCGTGCAACAATGGTCTCGGCGATCAGATTCGCCTGATGTAAATCCTATGGAGCCTATCTGGGTCGCTATCGGGCGCCATCACCGTATACGCAAATCAGCGGCCCGTTACTTACGCGAATTACACGACCTGTGCGTAGACATCTAATGCCACATACCTCCAAAAACCTACCAACAAACTGTCGGATCCCTGATATGAGGAATCAGTGATGTATTTCGTTCCAAAGAGGGGCAAACAAGCTATTGAGCAGGTGGTCATAATGTTGTGGCGTCCGCAGCTCGTGTTCTAGTGGCTATCGTAGCTGCCCCAGGATCACCTGGCCCGGGTTGGGGTTTTCTCTGCCCGGGGACTGGGTGTTTGTGTTGTCCTCGTCATCATCATTCGTGATAATGGTTAGATTAGACTGCGTAAAGAATTGGAGTGTCAAAAAATTGGGACTTTGTACGGGCGCTGATGACCACGCAGTTGAACGCTCCAAAAACCAAACATCATCATCGTAATGTTTTGGCTCATCATTGTACATAGTTTCTTTCGTGAGACGAGTAACGAATTAAGGCGTTTGCATTTCCTGGATGGAAATTGGTATAAAGGCACTCACTGTCCTGTGGTGTTACTGCATTGTTAGTGCCGTGTTCAACCTCCGTTCTTTCTATTTACCTCAGAAATTCTCTTCGGTATTGATTGTGTCAGAGTTTGTCGTTCTTGCAGTGAAATTGTCACTCACTCTTCTCGTATCCCTCTTTTTAGTTCACATAGGTCTCAAATTGCCTCCCACTGAAATAAGCAAGGCTTGCAAGTATTCCCCAAAGGTTGTCTGCAGGGTTCATATCCAAGCTACGTGCAAGCCGGGGCAAGTCATCGATATATTTATCTTCACACCACTTTTTGGGTCTAGCATTATCTTGTTGAAACATTAGACTTATGTCCCCTAGACCCTAAAAAATTCTTATCAATTTTGTCTCTAGCAACTCAGTGTACGTATTAGAGTTCATTCTAGTGTTCAGCCAAGCAATGCTTGATTGACCTTTAGCACAGAAGGCTTCACAAATGATAACAGTACCACACCAAAATCTCTGCTCATTCTTACCTGCTGCTCTGTTTTCGTGTCATGAAATCTATCCGGCCCACCTAAATTAAACTTATTCTCATCACTGAAGATCACTTTATACCATTCTGAAGTTGTTTTTCAACAGACTCGAGTCGACCTTGTTTATGTTTGAGTGTTAGAGTAGGTTTCTGCAGTCTTTCTTGAATGCAAGATGTTTTGTTATGTGACAAAAGTTATCGTACACGTTACTGGCAACTGTAAATCAGTAGCAAGTTGAGAAGAGTAACGGTTTGTGGTCCTTTCCTTAGGCAAAAGTAGCCTTCTGGATAACTTAGATAATTTTCTAGTTTTTCCATGTTTTCCGTTCCGACTCTATTATACGAGACCGAGCGAGGTGGCGCAGTGGTTAGCACACTGGACTCGCATTCGGGAGGACGACGGTTCAATCCCGCGTCCGGCCATCCTGATTTGGGTTTTCCGTGATTTCCCTAAATCGCTCCAGGCAAATGTCGGGATGGTTCCTTTGAAAGGGCACGGCCGACTTCCTTCCCTAATCCGATGAGACCGATGACCTCGCTGTCTGGTCTCCTGCCCAAAAACAACAACAACTCTATTATGCGCCCAGCCTAACGAAATTATCAAACACTGTAATAGAACCGTTCAACATTTTGGCGATTAGAGTGTCCCATTTCCTTGTCCGGACATATTTTTGCTTTTACACCACTTGATAACTGTTTTCCGCATGGCACTGTCACACATGATTTATGTACACCACACCCACTGTCACTGATAAGTCTATTTCCTCTCTGCAACAAAGGGACACGCGAGCACTTTAACACCGGACGAAAGAAACCCCTTTTATACCCAGTTCTACCCTCTATCACCCGAATCGGTGATGTCTTGTTGTGCAGTTATAACCTACAACGTTAATTTTCCTACAAATATTCATGCCTTTATACTAATTTCCACTACTGTACAGCCACGGCACTATTTCTTAAGCTGCGATTACAAGGACAATGTATGGCCACAATAGTGCTGCCGTCAACATTGCTGTAATATCGTTGTAAAGCACTGCAATACTGCTGCATAACCCTGCAATATTGCTATTGCTGCACATAGTTGTTGACATATTGCTGATGTGTCACCAGTATTGCACGCCAATGGTAGAGAATATTCCATATCTGTGGGCCATATCTACCTCTATGCTTGTATGTAAATGTTCCCCTTGACTCTCAGTCTTTCTTCTTCTTTGTCACGCCGACAGCGTGGCGGTGCCAAGCCACTTACTCTGAGCGGTGAGACAATATGATTTCGCTTCAGCTCAAAAGAAGGCGCGCGTGCGTGTGAAACCAGTTTTGCTTCACTTCGAGAAGACGGCGCGCGTAGGTAGAGGCATTCTTTTTGTTTGTTGTATACAGTAATGTGGAAGCAGGCAAACGAGACAATGACGAATTCAAAACATGTGACACGTACATTTAATTGTTAATTCAAAATATTTTAATGAACTCCTTGAGTACTTCCACCATAGGCGTCAGCAAGGAAGGACAAGTGGGGACACTTGAAATCTGGAGCGCAGCGTTTTTATTCACACAATGACGGAAAAAAATCGCAGCACCGAGAAGGCGTTGTGCAACACAAAGGAAAGTTGGTAGCCGTGTTTCTAAAAAAAATGGTTCAAATGGCTCTGAGCACTATGGGAATTAACTTCTGAGGTCATCAGTCCCCTAGAACTTAGAACTACTTAAACCTAACTAACCTAAGGACAGCACACACATCCATGGCCGAGGCAGGATTCGAACCTGCGACCGTAGCGGTCGCGCGGTTCCATACTGTAGCGCCTAGAACCGCTCGGCCACGTGTTTCCACATCAGCAAGATAATGTCTATTCAGATTTAGCGCCAGTGACATTACAGTGGCGGTAGTAGCGCCATTATGAGGATACAAATCAGGTTTGCTTTAAATACAGGGCTATTACAAATGATTGAAGCGATTTCATAAATTCACTGTAGCTCCATTCATTGACATATGGTCACGACACAGTACAGATACATAGAAAATTCATAAAGTTTTGTTCGGCTGAAGCCGCACTTCAGGTTTCTGCCGCCAGAGCGCTCGAGAGCGCAGTGAGACAAAATGGCGACAGGAGCCGAGAAAGCGTATGTCGTGCTTGAAATGCACTCACATCAGTCAGTCATAACAGTGCAACGACACTTCAGGACGAAGTTCAACAAAGATCCACCAACTGTTAACTCCATTCGGCGATGGTATGCGCAGTTTAAAGCTTCTGGATGCCTCTGTAAGGGGAAATCAACGGGTCGGCCTGCAGTGAGCGAAGAAACGGTTGAACGCGTGCGGGCAAGTTTCACGCGTAGCCCGCGGAAGTCGACGAATAAAGCAAGCAGGGAGCTAAACGTACCACAGCCGACCGTTTAGAAAATCTTACGGAAAAGGCTAAAGCAGAAGCCTTACCGTTTACAATTTCTACAAGCCCTGACACCTGATGACAAAGTCAAACGCTTTGAATTTTCGGCGCGGTTCCAACAGCTCATGGAAGAGGATGCGTTCAGTGCGAAACTTGTTTTCAGTGATGAAGCAACATTTTTTCTTAATGGTGAAGTGAACAGACACAATGTGCGAATCTGGGCGGTTGAGAATCCTCATGCATTCGTGCAGCAAATTCGCAATTCACCAAAAGTTAACGTGTTTTGTGCAATCTCTCGGTTTAAAGTTTACGGCCCCTTTTTCTTCTGCAAAAAAAACGTTACAGGACACGTGTATCTGGACATGCTGGAAAATTGGCTCATGCCACAACTGGAGACCGACAGCGCCGACTTCATCTTTCAACAGGATGGTGTTCTACCGCACTTCCATCATGATGTTCGGCATTTCTTAAACAGGAGATTGGTAAACCAATGGATCGGTCGTGGTGGAGATCATGATCAGCAAGTCATGTCATGGCCTCCACGCTCTCCCGACTTAACCCCATGCGATTTCTTTCTGTGGGGTTATGTGAAAGATTCAGTTTTTAAACCTCCTCTACCAAGAAACGTGCCAGAACTGCGAGCTCGCATCAACGATGCTTTCGAACTCATTGATGGGAACATGCTGCGCCGAGTGTGGGAGGAACTTGATTATCGGCTTGATGTCTGCCGAATCACTAAAGGGGCACATATCGAATATTTGTGAATGCCTAAAAAAACTTTTTGAGTTTTTGTATGTGTGTGCAAAGCATTGTGAAAATATCTCAAATAATAAAGTTATTGTAGAGCTGTGAAATCGCTTCAATTATTTATAATAACCCCTGTACGTGTTGTACCGGTCGTTAGTGTTATTTACTTTTGAGAATGGACATGGTTAGTTGATGTTAGTCAAGAATGCCTTTAAGGCGACAAAGACTCCGTTATTAACAACTCACTGAGTTTGAATGAAGTCGTGTAAGAAGATAACAAGAAGCTGCATGTTCCTTCTGTGATAACGCAGAAAGACTTGGCAGGAATGTAGCTACGGTCCACGATTTCTGGCAACGGTGCTCACGAGTGCTCATGTGTACGGTCGCAAGAAGACCGCGCTCTGTACGGAGACGTGGCTCTACAGAGAGGAAAGACCATTCTGTTCGGCGTATGGCTCTGGCACATCGTACTGCATCTGCAGCTGGAATCTGAGCACCAGTTGCCACAACAGTGACGCAACGAACTGTTAGAAATTGGTTTCTTCAAGGACAGCTCCGGGGCAGATGCTCTGGAGCGTACATTCCACTGACCGCAAACCACCGTCATTTACAACTTCAGTGGTGTCAAGCGAGAGCTCTTTGGAGGGCAGAGTGGAGGTCTGTTGTTTTTTTCTGATGAAAGTTGGTTCTGCCTCGGTGGTGGTGCTGGCTGTGTGTTGATTGGATGGAGGCTAGCTGAGGGCCTGCAACCAACCTGTCTGTGTGCTAGATACACCTGCACTTATGGTCTTTGGTGTAATTTCGTCTGACAGTAGGAGCACTCTGGTGCTTATCCCCATGGACACTGACCGCAAACTTCTAGGTCAACATAGCGCTCGTCCACACACCGCTGTTGCAACCCAACGTGTTGTGCAGTGTGTCGACATGTTGTCTCCAATTGAGCACATATGGGGCATCATCGGACAACTCCAGCGTCATCCAAAACCAGCATTAACCATCCCTGTATTGACCGACCAAGTGCAGCAGGCATGGAAGTCCATTCCAAAACTTACTGCAGCCACCTGTACAACAAATGCATGCACGTTTGCATGCTTGCATTCAACATTCTGGCTTTCACACTTGAATGGCTTATCTCGCGTTTACATTAAACTGTGTTCTTTCAATGTTGTATGTATTGTATGTTAACCGGGGGCCTAGAAACGACGGAGAGGCTCCGTCCCCGCCGCAGCCGCAGTGGTTCACAACCCCACGACGGCTACCGCAGTCAACTTCACCCCTCCGCCGTCCCACACCGAACCCAGGGTTATTGTGCAGTTCGGCCCCCGGTGGACCCCCAGGGAACGTCTCAAACCAGACGAGTGTAACTCTTATGTTTGCGTGGTAGAGTAATGGTGGTGTACGCGTAGTGGAGAACTTGTTTGCGCAGCAATCCCCGACATAATGTAGCTGAGGCGGAATAAGGGGAACCAGCCCGTATTCGCCGTGGCAGATGGAAAACCGCCTAAAAACCATCCACAGACTGGCCGGCTCACCGGACCTCGACAGAAGTCCGCCCGGCGGATTCGTGCCGGGGACCAGGCGCTCCTTCCCACTCCGGAAAGCGGTGCGTTAGACCGCACAGTCAACCGGGCGGGCCTCTTTCAATGTTACTCACTAAAATACGTTACCTAGAAAAATGTACAAGTATTCATATTCCCGAAATTTCATTACCCAAAATTAATTATTTTTTTGGTGTTGCTATTTGTTTCCGTCACTGTATATTGAGGGTAACCATAAACTATCCGGGTTGTAGATTGTTGAGTTAACCGTGAAATTTAGTTCTTATAGCATGACATGTCTCAAACTCATTTATACAAAAAATCGCAACTTTAAGAGCCCCTCTTCCCCCTCACATGAAAAATGGTACCTATGACTTCCACCACAGTCCGCACCTTAGCTGAGTGGCCAGGATGTCCGAATGCCACGCACCGATCCCGGGTTCGACTCCCCGCCGTGTCGGAGATTTTCTCCGCTCGGGGACTGGGTGTTGTGTTGTCTTTATCAGCATTTCATCATCATCGACACGCAATTCGTCCAATGTGGCGTCAACTGAAAAAGACTTGCCGCACAGGGGCTGAACTTCCCAAAGTGGAGGTTCGGAGCCATCAATACCAAATGCTCATTTCATTTCATTCCACCACAGCGTTTGCAGACGTCTATTGCCAGCAGGCATATCGATAACAAGACCACTTTAAAGAAATAAATTGTTGGTGATGTACAGCAATCAGCCACAAATTTGTTTTCAGTTATTTTGTTCAAAAAGTACCGTTACCGGTTTCGAATTTGCACGATTCGTCGTGAGATGGCTTTCATGCTGTCGTCAAAAAATTATGCGCTGAATATGGTGAGATGACCTACGATAAACAATAATTCACAGTTACAAACGTGTTGTCAGCAAGGTTGCCCGATCTCTCCCCAACTGGGAACGTTTAGAACATTATGGGCAACGCCCTCCAAATAGCTTGGGATTTTGACGCTTTAACGCGCCAATTGGACAGAATTTGGCATGATATCCCCTCAGGAGGACATCCAGAAAATCTGTCAATTTCAAGCTGGATAACTGCTTCCATAAGCGCCAGTGGTGGACCAGTGGGTGAATGCCAAAGAATGCCCAATTTGTGAAGCCTATTCTCTTGAATAAATCATTCAATTTTTCTGAAATTGTAATCAGTTGTTTCTATGCGCATGTACGTCATATCTACCGATTTCCATCCCATTTAGATAATTCCTGCGTGGTGCGCCTTTTTTTTTTTTTTTTTTTTTTTTTCCGTACACTGTGTACCACTCGGTACCCAGGTGACGAAAGGCGTGACGATAGAGTTTACTCTTCTTGCGAGAACTCAGACTCCTTTGGCAATTACTACTCAGTGCTATTAAAACCAACAGTCACCCATACCTTGGTTCCAGGGGTTGGAGAGGTATGGGTCTCGAGAATCGCTGCTTCCTGTGACCTTTCACCAGATCGATGTAACAATGGAAAATTGTACTTAAGTGCAGGAGGATCTGCAACGAATTGACGCATGGTGCAGGGAATGGCAATTGAATCTCAATGTAGACAAGTGTAATGTGCTGCGAATACACAGAAAGAAAGATCCTTTATCATTTAGCTCCAATATAGGTCAGCAACTGGAAGCAGTTTATCAATTAGCTCCAATATAGCAGGTCAGCAACTGGAAGCAGTTAATTCCATAAATTATCTGGAGTAGGCATTAGGAGTGATTTAAAATGGAATGACCATATAAAATTAATCGTCGGTATAGCAGATGCCAGACTGAGATTCACTGGAAAATCCTAAGGAAATGCAATCCGAAAATAAAGGAAGTAGGTTACAGTACACTTGTTCGCCCACTACTTGAATACTGCTCACCAGTGTTTGATGCGTACCAGATGGGTTGATAGAGGGGATAGAGAAGATCCAACGGAGAGAAGCGCGCTTCGTTACAGGATCATTTAGTAATCGCGAAAGCGTTACGGAGATGATAGATAAACTCCAGTGGAAGGCTCTGCAAGAGAGACGCTCAGTAGCTCGGTACGGGCTTTTGTTGAAGTTTCGAGAACACACCTTCACTGAGGAGTCAAGCAGTATATTGCTCCCTCTTACGTATATCTCGCGAAGAGACCATGAGGATAAAATCAGAGAGATTAGAGCCCCCGCAGAGGCATACCGACAATCTCTTTTTCCACGAACAATACGAGACAGGAATAGAATGGAGAACAGATAGAGGTACTCAAAGTACCCTCCGCTACACACCGTCACGTGGCTTGCGGAGTACGGATGTAGATGTAGATCGATCTCACCGCCGCAACTAGGACCAAGACTCCCCGCTGAACACCAGAGGATGCCACTCCATGTCCTATTTGACTCTGGCTAGGACGCCACTCCATGTCCTATTTGAATCTGGCTCGACATCACGCAAGTTTTTGTGGTAGGCATCAGTAGTAAACGACGCATGAGAACTCAGTATTCTGAACCTGGCTTCCAGTGATCTGCTCTCTGGTAAGAGCCTACCTGTAACATCTGTTGGCACATGTATGTCGAAAAATCCTACGATCTCCTTCCTGGTGGTGCAGTCCTTCTGGAAGGACCCTTGTCCACCATTCCTGTAACATTGTTGTCCTGAGTCCACCGTGTCATCACTCGCTGTGCATTCATTGTGCTAAAGCCAACTGTCTGTGCTATCTGATGCTTCCATGTCCATCATGCCAATGACTGGACCTTTCTAGAAGTCCGGAAGATGGTGATAAGCTGCAAGTTTACGACATATGGACTTGCTCTGCTGCGATATCCACCTCAAAAGTTACAGTAACGTTACACGTATCCAGTACCCGTCATACACACACACACACAGCCGGCCGGTGTGGCCGAGCGGTTCTAGGCGCTTCAGTGTGGAACCGCGCGACCGCTACGGTCGCAGGTTCGAATCCCGCCTCGGGCATGGATGTGTCTGATATCCTTACGTTAGTTAGGTTTAAGTAGTTCTAAGTTCTAGGGGACTGATGACCTCAGATGTTAAGCCCCATAGTGCTCAGAGCCATTTGAACCATACACACACACACACACACACACACACACACACACACACACACACCATTATGCGTATGCAGTAGTGGTTAATTTCTGTACCGAAACAAGCTCGCCCAAGACTGAAATTTTAATCGACATATCCCTCAGGCCTGGAGTGCAAGATTGTTAGCGGTAGGTCAAGGTATTCATGCTGTCATGCTGTAACACTTCCAGTTTCCCTTTGTGCGACTATGCTGCGTACATAAGAAAAAAAAGACAGTGGTGTAGCTGCAGGTAACCACAAATAAGCAAATGGGGTTATTAGCAGTACTGCAGGAACAGCGCGTGCGGCCATGCTGGCTGCGGGAAGCGGTGTGATTTGGGAAGGCGAACCGCTGCGGGCGTGGAACCACAGCCCAGCATCTGAAACCGATACAGCCAGCTGCGGCGGCGCAGGCATATCGTGTATCGGCCACTGAACGGCCTGCCACCCGTAAACTGCTGGGCGCGTCGCCGAGCCACCCGAAAGGCCGAGCAGCAAAAGCACACGGCACCAGACTTGCGACTGACGTTATCACTATTATGATGCACGGCTTCCGGGCGACAAAGAACGATTTGCCTTGCTGTTCTGTACTTAACGACAGCACGTACGTTGGAGAGAATGGGTCACATTTCCTTCGATTCACAGCAACTACACTACTGGCCATTAAATTGCTACACCACGAAGATGACGTGCTACAGACACGAAATTTAGCCGACAGGAAGAAGATGCTGTGATATGCAAATGATTAGCTTTATAGACCATTCACACAAGGTTGGCGCCGGTGGCGACACATACAACGTCCAGACATGAGGAAAGTTTCCAACCGATTTCTCATGCACAAACAGCAATTGACCGGCGTTCCCTGGTGAAACGTTGATGTGATGCCTCGTGTAGGGAGGAGAAATGCTTACCATCACATGTCCGACTTTGATAAAGGTCGGATTGTAGCCTATCGCGATTGCGGTGTATCGTATCGCGACATTGCTGCTCGCCTTGGTCGAGATCCAATGACTGTTAGCAGAATATGGAATCGGTGGGTTCAGGAGGGTAACACGGAACGCCATGCTGGATCCCAACAACCTCGTATCGGTAGCAGTCGAGATGACAGGCATCTTATCCGCATGGCTGTAACGGATCGTGCAGCCACGTCTCGATCCCTGAGGCAACACATGGAGACGTTTGCAAGACAACAACCATCTGCACGAACAGTTCGACGACGTTTGCAGCAGCATGGACTATCTGCTCGGAGACCATGGCTGCGGTTACCTTTGACGCTACATCACAGACAGGAACGCCTGCGATGGTGTACTCAACGACGAACCTGGGTGCACGCATGGCAAAACGTCATTTTTTCCGATGAATCCAGGTTCTGTTTACAGCATCATGATGGTCGCATCCGTGTTTGACGACATCGCGGTAAACGCACATTGGAAGCGTGTTTTCGTCATCGCCATACTGGCGTATCACCTGGCGTTATGGTATGGGGTGCCATTGGTTACACGTCTCGGTCACCTCTTGGTCGCACTGACGGCACTTTGAACAGTGGATGTTACATTTCAGATGTGTTACGACCCGTGGCTCCACCCTTCATTCGATCCATGCGAAACCCTACATTTCAGCAGGGTAATGCACGACCGCATGTTGTAGGTCCTGTACGGGCCTTTCTGGATACAGAAAACGTTCGACTGCTGCCCTGGCCAGCACATTCTCTAGATCTCTCACCAATTAAAAACGTCTGGTCAATGAGGGCCGAGCAACTAGCTCGTCACAATACGCCAATCACTACTCTTGATGAACTGTGGTATAGTGTTGAAGCTGCATGGGCAGCTGTACCTGTACACGCCATCCAAGCTCTGTTTGACTCAATGCCCAGGCCTACCAAGACCGTTTTTGCGGTTGTTCTGGGTATTATGCACCCAAACGAATGAAAATGTAACCACATGTCAGTTCTTGTATAATATATTTGTCGAATGAATACCCGTTTATCATCTGCATTTCTTCTTGGTGTAGCAATTTTAATGGCCAGTAGTGTACATTAACAAATGCCGAATTTTCTGTTTTAAGTCCATCGACCAGTTTGAATCGATCGTTCGTCTCTCCCTGTCTTGTGATGTTAATCTTTTCATGAGTAGGTTACAAGAGGACCAGTTCGATTTCAGCAGAAGCAGGTGCACTCGACACTTGAAAATACACTCTTCGTCTTCCTTCACTTTTCCACTTTTCCCGTTTCTCTCCAAGTTCAGTATTTGTTATATGGATTTTGCCAATGTTAGAGACAGTTGGTGGCCGATTACCCTTTCAATCTCCCCCCCCCCCCCCCGACCCTATCCTCTTCCCACCGCTCCGGGACGGTATCTGTGTGCCGCTGAGCCGGTCCGCTGTCGATATTAAAAGATATTAGGACCTCGTCTCTTGGTAACGTCTTCCCCGACGTTCCGTTAGGCGGCGGGGGAAGGAGAGGACGAAGGGGTCGTGCTACGAGAGTTTAAAGCACTGTACGCACATCGGTTCGTGGGCTTCTCACCTCCAGAGAATACAAGAACAACAGAGTCTTTCAATGCTCATTGAAACAAGCGTTCAGTTCATAGTGCTGTGGGATGTGAGAAAAAAACGCAAATTTGCATTCATAAGAAGGACACCACCAAAAATGCAACAGGAGCGTAATATGTAAGAAATTGTCCACGCAACCTGCCACTGATGATGCTTTGCAGAAAATAAAGGCGAAACGCGTATGATACTAAAATTGTGTTTTATTCAGTTGCTGTCAGACGGTTCATAAGTAAAAATTGTCAATATACCGTAATATTACACACAACTGAGGGAGACAGGACTACAACAGTTTAAGGTGTTGCTTGTTCGTGCCTCACTAAATCCAGATGTTTTTATTACTAGACTTCGCATTTTTAATTGGTTCTGATACTTTATTATTAGCTTAATAGAAGTATATTTTATAATATTCGATGTTATGTAAATATAGGTGCTGTGTTTTGTGAGGAGTGGGTCTGTTCAATTGGTTTAATCTACAAAACAGGTTGCCCTATTTGCAGTAAGATATTTTCAACTTTCTTGTTTTCAGTCTCTTATTTCGTATGCTGTAAAGATACTGCTGAATAGGAACAGTGATCAAGTAAGAATTTGTATGGAACTGTTTTTAATAGAACTTTTATTAGCCGATCTCTTTATTGACTGGACATGATACTTTCCTTTTTGCCTTATAAAATGGTCACGTGTATGGAAGTTTTTATTTATGCGTACGGCATATAGGCGAAGGAGCAAATTTGCGTTGTAATAGAGCTAACGTAGGAGTAGTATGCCTGTCCATTTAGTAAACAGTATGTTTTGCGAGTCCGCAGCTCGTGGTCTTGCGGTAGCGTTCTCGCTTCCTGCGCACGGGGTCCCGGGTTCGATTCCCAGCGGGGTCAGGGATTTTCCTTGCCTCGAGATGACTGGGTGTTGTGTCGTCTTCATCATCATCATTCATCCCCATTACGGTCGGAGGAAGGTAATGGCAAACCACCTCCGCTAGGACCTTGCCTAGTCAGCGGTGAGTGTCTTCCGCATCGTCCCCTACGCTTCTTGGAATGTGGGAGCTCATCATCATCCCTGATAGAACCTGTGTGGCAGCGGGTCGGGCGTCAGCTCTGCCCTAATGTCAGTGCCCAGGGTAACAACTACCATTTACAACAGTTGTGGCTAGCTTGCCTCTGGAGAGGGTACAAGAGTTTTACGACACCATTCACAACCGGAACAGCGACTGAATTTGCGCCAAAAGGTGTGCAATGTCTTACAAGGGAACCTCCCCATCGCACCCCCCTCAGATTTAGTTATAAGTTGGCACAGTGGATAGGCCTTGAAAAACTGAACACAGATCAATTGAGAAAACAGGAAGAAGTTGTGTGGAACTATGAAAAAATAAGCAAAATATACAAACTGAGTAGTCCACGCGAAGATAGGCAACATCATGGACATTTAAGATAAGGAGCGCCGTGGTCCCGTGGTTAGCGTGAGCAGCTGCGGAACGAGAGGTCCCTGGTTCAAGTTTTCCTTCGAGCAAAAAGTTTAATTTTTTATTTTCAGACAATTATCAAAGTTCAGGCACTCACACATAATCAACTTCGCTCTCCAAAATTCCAGGACCAGATTTGCTTGGACATATGCAGGATTTGACGGTCTACACATGGAAAAATTTGAAAACGAAAAAACATATGTTTTGACAGAGCACAGGGAAAAGTGTGCGAGTGTGAGACTTTTGGATTCATTTGTTGCAGTTTATGTGACAAACTCTTATGTTTTCATCACTTTTTTGGGAGTAATTATCACATCCACAAGAAAACCTAAATCGGGCAACGTAGAAGAACCTTTTTACCCATTCGCCAAGTGTACAAGTTAGGTGGGTCGACAACATATTCCTGTCATGTGACACATCGCATTCGGAAGGACGACGGTTCAATCCCGCGTCCGGCCATCCTGATTTAGGTTTTCCGTGATTTCCCTATATCCCCTCAGGCAAATGCCGGGATGGTTCCTTTGAAAGGGCACGGCCGATTTCCTTCCCCATTCTTCCCTAACCCGAGCTTATGCTCCGTCTCTAATGACCTCGTTGTCGATGGGACGTTAAACACTAACCTCCTCCTCCTCCTCCTCCTCCTCCATGTGACACACATGCCGTCACCAGTGTCGTATAGAATATATCAGACGTGTTTTCCTGTGGAGAAATCGGTTGACCTATGACCTTGCGACCAAAAGTTTTCGGTTCCCATTGGAGAGGCACGTCCTTTCGTCTACTAATCGCACGGTTTTGCGGTGCGGCCACAAAACACAGACACTAAACCTATTACAGTGAACAGAGACGTCAATGAACGAATGGATAGATCATAACTTTGCTAAAATAAAGAAAAAATTTTCGCTTGAGGGGAGACTTGAACCAAGGACCTCTCATTCCGCAGCTGCTCACGCTAACCACGGGACCACGGCGCTCCTTATCTCGAAATGTCCATGATGTTGCCTATCTTCGCGTGGACTACTCAGTTTGTATATTTTGCTTATTTTTTCGTAGTTCCACACAACTTCTTCCTGTTTTCTCAATTGATCTGTGTTCGGTTTTTCAAGGCCTATCCACTGTGCCAACTTATAACTAAATCTGAGGGGGGGTGCGATGGGGAGGTTCCCTTGTTAGTGATAAGTGGACTCATATTGCAAAATAATTTTTGAACTGGAGTCTATTTTGTACTCAGAGAAATAATATCACACACCCTCTCTAACCGCGAGGTTTCATTTCATTTCGTCCTCCCCTCCTGTGTACTCCAGTTTTTTGTCAGCGTATACAGAACATTTTCTCGAAAGTTAATTACTGGTTCTCTGCACCACACTATTAGAAATAATGCATGATCGAAAGTCAACAAATGAAACAAAATATTCTAAATTCTTAGGTGTTTTTGTCGATAAGAAGCTGAACTGAAAGTCGTGTGTTAAACGTTTGAACTACGCAACTTTTGTGCCGCGGATAAATCAGGCATTGGAGATAAAAATATCTACATGTTGACTTACGTTTCCCATTTTCACCTACCAATGTCTTATTGCATCATAATTTCGGGTAACTCGTAAATAAGAAAGAAAAGTGTTTTTGTTGCTCAGAAACGTGTAATAACGACAATAAGTATTGTCCATTCTAGAACTTGTTGTGGGTAGCTCTTTAAACAATGCGGGCATAGTGAAAACAGCCCGACAACACATTTACTCCCTAGTGGAGTTTGTTGTCACCAACCAACCGCAGTTTTAAAACAACAGTAATATTTAGCAATATAATACAAGAAGGAGAAATGGCATACTAGAAAGGAAGGAAGGAAGAAACATTAGGGTTCAGCACCCCGCCGACATCGAGATCATCGCCGAAAGTCGATAGGAATCGAGTCGGGCACTTAATGAAATGGAGTGAGTGGTAGGTGATGGCTATAATATGCAACAAAAATTAAACTAAAATAATGGTATGTGAAGGAGGTGGAAATGCTCAACAGTTAAATGTCGAACAGTGACAAGCGTCTTCTCTTGTAACGTACAACGACGGACTGAAGAAATAATCTTTTCTCTCTCAGAATAACACTCTTTCTGCATCCCTCTAACGTAGTTCACGCATTCATATACACACATCGAAAAAAGTGTTGCATCACCCCCGTTTCAGAACTCCTGACGACTGTGGATACTCTATCACAGACACAGTCCCTCTGACTGTTCAGAGATGTCACCAAACCCGCCCAAAGATGTAAACAACCATGGATGAGCAATGCCTATTAGACGGAGGGGGTCCGACAGCCGATCAGTTCCAGTCATTCTACCAGGAAGGAGGCACACGGCTCGTCTTGTCTGTAGTTCTGTAGTTCATCCACGCGTCTGCATTGTTACTTTGTTCCAGGAAGGGCTCCCAACAAGAGAAGTGTCCAGGCGTCTCAGAGTGAACCAAAGTGATGTTGTTCGGACATGGAGGACATACAAAGAGACAGGAACTGTCGATGACATGCCTCGCTCAGGCCGCCCAAGGGCTACTACGGCAGTGGATGACGGCTACCTACGGATTATAGCTCGGAGGAACCCTGACAGCAACGCCACCATGTTGAACGATGCTTTTCGTGCAGTCACAGGACATCGTGCTACGACTCAAACTGTGAGCAATAGGCTGCATGATGCGTAACTTCATTCCCGAGATCCATGGCAAGGTCCATCTATGCAACCACTACACCATGCAGCGCGGTGCAAATGGGTCCAGCAACATACCGAATGGACCGCTCAGTATTGGCATCATGTTCTCTTCAGTGATGAATGTCGCATATGCCTTCAACCAGACAATCGTCGGAGACGTGTTGGGAGGCAACCCGGTCAGGCTGAACGCCTTAGACACACTGTCCAGCGAGTGCAGCAACGTGGAGGTTCCCTGTTGTTTTGGGGTGGCATTATGTGGGGCCGACGTACGCTGCTGGTGGTCACGGAAGGCGCCGTAACGGCTGTACGATACGTGAATGCCATCCTCCGACCAATAGTGCAACCATATCGGCAGCATATTGGCGAGGCATTCGTCTTCATCGACGACAATTCGCGCCCCCATCGTGCACATCTTGTGAATCACTTCCTTCAGGATAACGACATCGCTCGACTAGAGTGGCCAGCATGTTCTCCAGACATGAACCCTATCGAACATGCCTGGGATAGATTGTAAAGGTCTGTTTATGGACGACGTAACCCACAAACCACTCTGAGGAATCTACGGCGAATCGTCCATGAGGAGTAGGACAATCTATACCAACAGTGCCTTGGTGAGCTTGTGGATAGCATACCACGACGAATACAGACATACATCAATGCAAGAGGACGTGCTACTGGGTATCAGAGGTTCCGGTGTGTACGGAAATCTGGACCATCACCTCTGAAGGTCTCGCTGTGTGGCGGTACAACGTACAATGTGTGATGATTTTCATGAGCAATAAAAAGCGCGGAAATGATGGTTATATTAATTTCTATTTCAATTTTCTGTACAGGTTCTGGAACTTTCGGAACTGAGGTGATGCAAAATTTTTTTTTATGTGTGTCATTGGTTCGCCTCGATGGGCAATGAATTAACCACCTTCAGTTCGGATGCAGAATTACCCGCCAGGATAGCCGATCGCGCTAACGCGCTGCTTCCTGAACTCGGGTAGGTGCGCCGGCCTCGGATCGAATCCGCCCGGCGGATTAACGACGAGTGCTGGTGAGTCTGGATGTGGTTTTTAGGCGGTTTTCCACATCCCTCTAGGTGAATACCGGGCTGGTCCCCACGTCCCGCCTCAGTTACACGGCTCGCAGACGTCTGAACACTTTCGCACTATTCCATGGATTACACTAGTTGCAGACAGTTGGGGTACATTAATTCCTTCCTGGGGGGGGGGGGGGGTACGAGGTGGCGGCAGGAAGGGCATCCGGCCACCCCTTCGACTAACATTGCCACATCCCATTAACCATGCCGACCCTGCGTATCTGCGGAAAAAACGGCACAAAAAAAAAGTTCGCCTGCATAATTACGTTCGACCTCCTGTAGAAATCTCAAACTAGTGAGCATAGAGGACATGGGCTGGGAATGCGGATAGGTGGCGGTAGGTGGGAGTGTGGGTTGGCCCACAGCCGTGCCGCGACAGTCCACGCAATTGCGATACACACTGTGTCCGGGTGACGCAGGTGTTAACGCAACTGCCAAGTAAGTAGGAGATCCCGGGTTCGAATACCAGTACAGCACACACTTTCACTCGTCACATATGATTTCTACAAAGTTCTGATGCAGCTGATATCAACAGTCTCATCCCTTTGGATTCCTTTCTCCCCCTCCCCCCCCCCTCCACCTACATTTCAGATAAAGAAGTCTGTCGTGTAATAGGGTCTGTAAGTGGATTCACCTTGCTCAATGGGCAAAATACTGCTGTTTCAGGGAAAGAGCTCGGATCATCTGATGAGATACAGCGTCTGTTTCACCCGGTATAAGATCATCGCAAACAACACCAAGGTCTCATGTCAGTGTATGCAAAGTAGCGTCCGGAGGGAAATTATGCCAAGGGCGTCATTGGCGCCTGCAGTGCTACTGTGGGAGGAATCTCGCCGACGCGCGCATGCGTAAGTGGAAGGGTACCCAGAATCACGAATCGATTCGTGTTCATTCGACGGCTTTAGTGTCTGAGCTCCGTCTATTCGAACACGACGGAAACGCGTATGACCAACCTGTAACGGGCAGTATTTGTGTATGGGAAAGGGGGGAGACGGGGGATGGGGTTGAGAGCCCGCTGAAAAGACAGAAATAGCCACTTCGCATGCTGCGCAACCAGCGCAGTTGAACATTCCGGTCGCACTCTTGGTGTCGCGTCGGAATGCTGTCGTCGCCAATGCCTGCAACTGCTACTCGCGGCGGTTAAGACGTCCCGAAGCCCCAAGTGAGCTGTAGAAACCTTATGCTAACCGTGCGATAATCTGTACTCAACACTACTGCATGCCGCTCAGAAAAACTGTTCAATGATTTGCTGGAACTAAAATACTGCCACTGGGCCTCTGATTGTGTAAATCATGGAATTCTTTTAGATAAGCTAAATCATTATGGTTTGAGGGGGGCAGTGCACAAATGGTTTAATTCATACTTAACTGGAAGAATGCAGAAAGTTGAAATAAGTGGTTCATGTAATGTTAAAACAACAGCTGATTCCTCAAACTGGGGGGCTATCAAGTACGGGGTCCCACAGGGTTCGGTCTTAGGTCCTTTACTGTTCTTGATATACATTAATGACTTACCATTCCACATTGATGAAGATGCAAAGTTAGTTCTTTTTGCTGATGATACAAGTATAGTAATAACATCCAATAACCAAGAACTAAGTGATGTAATTGTAAATGGTGTTTTTCACAAAATTACTAAGTGGTTCTCAGCAAACGGACTCTCTTTAAATTTTGATCAAATACAGTATATACAGTTCCGTACAGTAAATGGCACAACTACAGCAATAAATATAGACTTTGAACAGAAGTCTGTAGCTAAGGTAGAATTTTCAAAATTTTTAGGTGTGTCCATTGATGAGAGGTTAAACTGGAAGCAACACATTGATGGTCTGCTGAAACGTCTGAGTTCAGCTACGTATGCTACTAGGGTTATTGCAAATTTTGGTGATAAGAATGTCAGTAAATTAGCTTACTATGCCTACTTTCATTCACTGCTTTCGTATGGCATCATATTCTGGGGTAATTCATCGTTGAGTAGAAAAGGATTCATTGCTCAAAAACGTGTAATAAGAATAATTGCTGGAGCCCACCCACGGTCATCCTACAGACATCTATTTAAGGATCTGGGGATCCTCACAGTAACCTCACAGTATATATATTCACTTATGAAATTTGTTGTTAATAATCCAACCCAGTTCAAAAGTAATAACAGGAGAAAGGATGATCTTCACTATGCAGGGTTAAATCTGACTTTGGCACAGAAAGGGGTAAATTATGATGCCACAAAAGTCTTTGGTCACCTACCAAACAGCATCAAAAGCCTGACAGATAGCCAACCAACATTTAAAAATAAATTAAAAGAATTTCTAGATGACAACTCCTTCTACTCATTGGCTGAATTTTTAGATATAAATTAAGGAAAAAAAAAAAACAACTTAAACATGCAATATTTTGTGTAATGTAATATCTTGTACAGACATCTTTTATTAACCTGACACGTTCCACATCATTACGAAGTGTCGTATTCATGATCTATGGAACAAGTATTAACCTAATCTAATCTAATCTCAAGGGACACATGAGTGGCGATCAGTCTGGTTTTCGCAAAGGTAAAGGCGCTAGAGAGAAAGCAAGACTTCGGAAAAACCAAGACACATTCAGAGGATATAACGACCTAGAACAAGGGTCCGACAATGTAACATGGACCACGAAATAATAATAAATGACCAAAATAACACATGGCAGAAGAAGTAAGGAGAACATAAAAAGCAGACCAGATTTATGAAACACAACTAGCTCTTTATTCATATGAAGTGCTGAGTGCTATTGACAAGGGATTTCAGATCGATTCCGTATTTCTGGATTTCCGGAAGGCTTTTGACACTGTACCACTCAAGCGGCTCGTAGTGAAATTGCGTGCTTATGGAATATCGTCTCAGTTATGTGACTGGATCTGTGATTTCTTGTCAGAGAGGTCACAGTTCGTTGTAATTGAAGAAAAGTCATCGAGTAAAACAGAATTGATTTCTGGCGTTCCCCAAGGTAGTGTTATAGGCCCTTTGCTGTTCCTTATTTATATGAACGATTTGGGAGACAATCTGAGCAGCCGTCTTCGGTTGTTTGCAGATGACGCTGTCGTTTATCAACTAATAAAGTCATCAGAAGATCAAAACAAACTGCAAAACGATTTAGAAGAAATATCGAAATGGTGCGAAAAGTTGCAGTTGACCTTAAATAACGAAAAGTGTGAGGTCATCCACATGAGTGCTAAAAAGAACGCGTTAAACTTCGGTTACATGATAAATCACTCTAATCTAAAAGCCGTAAATTTAACTAAATACCTAGGAATTACAGTTACGAAAATTTAAATTGGACGGAACACATAGAAAATGCTGTGGTGAAGGCTAACCAAAGACTGCGTTTCATTGGCAGGACACTTAGAAAATGTGACAGACCTACTAAGGAGACTGCCTACACTACGCTTGTCCGCCCTCTTTTAGAATACTGTTGCGTGGTGTGGGATCCTTACCAGATAGGACTGACTGAGTACATCGAAAAAGTTCAGAGAAAGGCAGCACGTTTTGTATTATCGCGAAATATGGGAGAGAATGTCACAGGAATGATACAGGATTTGGGATGGACATCATGGAAAGATAGGCGTTTTTCGTTGTGACGGAATCTTCTCACGAAATTTCATCATCAACTTTCTCCTCCGAATGCGAAAATATTTTGTTGACATCGACTTACATACGGAGGAACGATCACAAAGATAAAATAAGGGAAATCAGAGCTCGTACGGAAAGATATAGGTGTTCATTCTTCCCGCGCGCTATACGAGATTGGAATAATAGAGAATCGTGAAGGTGGTTCGATGAACCCTCTGCCAGGCGCTTAAATGTGATTTGCAGAGTATCCATGTAGATGTAGATGTATCAAACATCGTCCTTAATCTGGGGAAGAAATTTCCGAGGGTGTAAGTTTAGAGCACAGCACTGTGTGGTAGTGAATCATGGCCTGTGAGGAAACCGGAACAGAAGATAATCGAAACGTCTGAGATGTGGTGCTACCGACGAATGTTGAAGATTAGGTGGACTGATGAGGTAAGAAATTGGGAAGGGCTCCGCAGGATAGGCGAAGAAAGGAACATGTGAAAAGCACTCTCAAGAAAAAGGACAGGATGATAGTACATGTGTAAAGACGCCAGGAAATGGCACGCATGGTATAAGAGCGAGCTGTAGAGGGTAAAGGGAGAAGACAGAGATTGGAATTTATACAATAAATAATTGAGGACGTAGGGCGCAAATGCTACTCTAAGATGAAGAGGTTGGCACAGGAGAGTAACTCGTGGTGGGCCGCTTCAAACCAATCAGAAAACTGATCACTCAATAAAAAAAGAACCCAGGCAAGAAAGTTTCAAGTGCAGTAAATGTCTAAAAATTAAATAAAATGTAGAGCAATAATTAACTGCTTAGCTTTAGCAGACGACCTGCCAATTCTGTGGCTGGTCAATCAAACAGTACAAAAACAAATAATATTGTTAAAGAAACAGCATAAAGAATAGGTCTCCACATCTCGTGCGAAAAACACGAACTACAGCGTGTTAGGACCCATGATGTTGCTTGGGAATCACTACACAGGAGTCAGTATCCGATCTCCGCATTCGCTACCCCCCTCTCCTGCGCCCCTTCATTCTCCCCGACATTGGCAGACAGTATTGTTTTTAAGTAGACGCGACGTCGGTTTTTCTTCTTTGCTCCAGGGTATCTTGTCACGAATGGCAATGAGCTACGAATGCATTTCATGGAACTTATAAATAATATACTGAAGTGGAAACGAATTAACTCATTTAAAATAAGAATAAGAGAAGGGATGAGAAGTAAACTGAAAAATTCCTTTTCTGTTTATTTTGCATGTAACTACAGGCACGGACTGACGAAAAAAAAGCTTGTGCCAGTCGATGTATGTGCACTCTATGAGCAATATCATGAAACGAATGGAGACGAAAACATTGGAACTAGTGTCAACAGGAGGCAGCATCTGAGACTGTGAAAATTGTGATTCGCACGTGGAAATTTCAAACTTTTTACAAAGCGAACATATACACTATGTGATCAAAAGTATCCGGACACCCCCAAAAACATACGTCATTTGTGTCATACGTTTGTACACGAGATTTCCACACTCCTAAACATCCCTAGGATCTCTGTTTCCAATGTGATAGTGAACTGGAAACGTACAGCACAAAAGCGTACAAGCCGACCGCGTTTGTTGAGTGACAGAGACCGCCGACAGTTGATATCCAGACCATCACATAGGAATTCCAAACTGCATCAGGGTCCACTGCAAGTACTATGACAGTTAGGCGGGAGGTGATAAAACTCGGATTTCATGGTCTAGCCGCTGCTCATAGGCCACACATCACGCTAGTAAATGCCAAACGACGTCTCGCCTGGTGTAAGGAGCGTAAACATTGGACGACTGAACAGTGGAGAAACGTTGTGTGGAGTAACGAATCACGGTACACAATGTCGAGATCCGACGTCAGGGTGTGGGTACGGTGAATGCCCGGTGACCGTCATCTGCCAGTGTATGTATTGACAGTAAAATTCGGAGGCGTTGGTGTTATGGTGTGGTCGTGTTCTTCATGGAGGGGGCTTGCACCCGTTGTTGTTTTGCGTGGCACTATCACAGCACAGGCCTACATTGATGTCTTAAGCTCCTTCTTGCTTCCCACTGTTGAAGAGCAGTTCGGGGATGGCAAATGCGTCTTTAACACGGTCGAGAGGCTATTCATAATGCTCGGCCCGTGGCGGAGCGGTTACACGACAATAACATCCCTGTAATGGACTAGCGTGTCCAGAGTGCCGACCTGCATCCAGTAGAACACCTTTGGGTTGTTTTGGAACGCCTACTTCATGCCAGGCCTCACCGACCGACATCAATACCTCTCCTCAGTGGAGCACTCCGTGGAGAATGGGCTGCCATTCCCCAAGAAACCTTCCGGCACCTGACTGAACGTATGCCTGCGAGAGTGGAAGCTGTCATCAAGGCTAACAGAGGGCCAACACCATATGAATTCTAGCATTACCGATGGAGGACGCCACGAACCTGTCATTTTCAGCCAGGTATCCGGATACTTTTGGTCACATAGTGTATTATTTGATCGAAAGCATCCGTACACCTATTAGCGCATTTTAATATGGGATACGTCTACCCTTAGCCTTCATGACGGTTTGAACTGTGATGGAGACACTTTCTGTGAGGTGTCTGATTGTCTGTTGAGGAATGGCAGCCCAATCTTCTTCAAGGGCCGAAATCAGAGAAGGTGGCAGTGTTGAATGCTGGGGTTCTGCAAGGGAAGTCGAAGTTCCAACTCACCCCAGAGGTGTTCCTTGGGGTCCAGGTCCAGACTCCGGACAGGCCACTCCATTTCAGTAATGTCATTGGCCCTGAGCCACTTCCTCACAGATGCTGCCGCATGACAGAGTGTATTTTCATGCTGACACAATCAATCATAGTCTCCAGACTGTTCCTCTACTGTCCGCAGTACACATTGCTTTAAAATGTGTTCATGTCCTTTCTCATTTAGCGTTTCCTTAAGTGCAATAAAGGGACCACAACTTAACCACGAAAAACACCCCCATATCGTAACATCGTCTCCTCCGTACTTCACTCTTGGCATTAAACATGGCAGTAAAGTTCCACAGGTATTCGCCAAACCAAAACCCTTACATCGGTTTGCCACAGGGTACAGCGTGAGTCATCACTCCAAATCATTCGTTCCCGTCATCCAATGACCTCGTCAAGCGCCCCTTAGCAGTGACTACAGAAGTGTGTGGCTGATGAGGAGCTGTTCGACCAATGTGTCCCATTCTTTTAACTCCCTACGCACAGTCATTGACTAGCTGGACTGCTGGTGGCACTTTGGAACTCACGAGAGGCTCCTATCGCCGATTCCATGCGATTTTTTTACGATCACCCTCCGCAACACTCGGCGAACGCGGTCCGTCAGTACGTGAGGTCTGGCCGGCATTGGTTCAGCTGTGGGTGTTCCTTCACGATTCCATTTCACAATCACATCACCAGCAGTTGGGCGCCTTTAGAAGCGCTGAAATATCCCTGTTACTCAGGTGACATTCAAAGACAAATTGACACTTCTGACCGATGCATGCTGTTGTAGTTGCTTCTCTGCTGACAACACAGTAATTCTGCCTCATTTTGTAATGACATGTAGGTCTTTCCTGACATCTCATGGTCAATTCTGCATTACATACGGGTGTTCAGGTACTTTTGATCGGACAGTGTATATTGAGATGATCGTTTGCTATGAACTGTAATCATTGTAATCATAGGTGTTTCTTTACTCGTGTTTTGTCTTCAGTCTCCGATGGACATTGAAAAAGGAATACTGTAGATGAGCAGAAAAATGAAGTGTTACGACTTCTACATCACTTGTTAGCAGCAGACACAGTGGCTGCGCCAAAGACTGAGACGGCGTGGAGTTTTACACTTATTTATTGAACTTTCTTTACAATTTCTCCCTCGTCGTTGCCGCCCAGCCCTGCGGATCCCTTCGCCTGGCTGCTGCTGCGTAGATTCTCCGACAATACGCGCAAGGCGCGCCGCTGATCGCACTCGGGAGCCTCAGGCCACCAGTGCTCCGCTGAAGCCAGGATGCCCTGTGGTTGAGATGAACTCGTCGCCGCTCGGCGTCCCAGTACGTGGTACGCCCATGGAGCCGCGTCTCCGTGAGGTCAGCTGTCGACGCCTGCTGCACCAGCGGCTGGGAAGCCATCAGTCGCGATGCCCGCGAGGTCCCGTCATGGACGGACCACGCGCCATGGGGCCGGGTTGCCGCGAAGTCCGGGCGTCAGTCCCCGGCGGCGCCTGTGACCAAGATCGCGCTGCGGCCGGTCCTGCTGGAAGTTCTCGCTATGGTTAGCCAGCCATGGTGCCGACCGAACTCAGGCCGACCTCCAGAGCTGAAGTTGACATCTGGTGGCGAACGGATGACCCCTGCGAGCTGGAACAGACTTCTGGAGTCGTCACCTACGAAGCTTGAACATTCGGACACGGACCACATCCGTCCTCACGACCGAACTGCTTCCTAATGGCTTCTGTCTGTTGCTGCCTGCACTCCACAATTTATATCCGGCTGGAGGACGTTTTTTATCCTCGGTGGTAGCTGTTTGTTATTACTCCTGCAGTATATTGCAGCATAACTTAGCGTGCCGGCCTCACTTCCCCTTACTCAGCGCTCTCCAGGATCCGCTCGGCACTCGGTCTGTGTGCGTCCTTGCGTCAGCCTGTTGGTATACTGCTGCTGTCAGCAAAGCTATCTGTGCTCGCCTACTTCGCAACGCCCTGGTCGCTGGCGTGCCTCTGTTTTGCCATTCTTTACTGCGCGAAGCAACACTTACTACATGTGGCCGCAACAATGTTAAAATATTAAATGACTGCAATTTAATCTGAAACAAAAACTGTGTATCTTAGGTTTTTCTTACATCAGTAAGAATATTAACATGTTCTGTCTTGTAACAAATGTATATTGATACATTATTCTTCGTTGGATGCTGCCTAGTGGCGTTGCGGGCACATGACATGGTAACAAAAGTATGTAAGCGGAGCAGACACGGACGGGAGATCATTCTAGCGAAGATATGGGCTGCAAATGGGAATATCCGTTGTGATAATAGACTTTCACAATGGCCAGATTATTATTAAGCTGAGCCTGTGAACGAGTATCTCGAAACCGGCGAAGCAGGTCGAATGTTCACGTGCTACTGTCGTGAGCATCTACGAAAGAGGTAGAAGGAAGTAAAACCACCACTAGGCGCTAAATGGTTGGTCGTTCACGACTCTTCACAGAACGTGAAGTTCTGAAGCTTGTCTGCTCTGTAAAGTAGGATAGATGGTGATCTGCGGCATCTCTGCCGAAAGGGCACAATGCTGGTGCACATACAAGTGTTTCGGAGCTTACCGTTCATCGTACATTGTTGAACACGGAACTCCACAGCAGACCACCACAACATGTTCACATGTTGACCCAACAACATCGTCAATCACAATTTCAGTGGGCACGGGGATCGATGGAAACGTGTCGGCTTTTCGGGTGAATCAAATTTTTGCTTCACTGGGTCGATGGTCGCCTCCATAAACGTCGTCATCGAGGTGAACGGTGGCTCCAAAGATCAGCGCGCCACTGACGCTGGCTGGTGGGAGCCGTATTATGGTATGGGAGAAAAATACATATTCATATATCTCTGAGCAATATGGGACTTAACATCTGAGGTTATCAGTCCCCTAGAACTTAGAACTACTTAAACCTAACTAACCTAAGGACATCACACATATCCATGCCCGAGGCAGGATTTGAACCTGCGACCATAGCAGTCGCGCGGGTCCGGATTGAAAGGCATAGAACCGTTCGGCCACCGCTGCCGGCTGGGTACGGGAGACATTCTCCTGCGCTTGCGTGGGACCTGCGCTAGTAATCGAAAACACGATCACAGCTGCGAACTACCTGCATCCATTCATGCTTGATGTCTTCCTCGATGGCGATGTCATCTCTCAGCAACATAATTGTCCGTGCCAGAACCGTGCTACAATGGCTTGAGGAGCAGTATAGTGAACTCACGTTGATGTCTCGGCGACCAAATTCGCCTGATGTAAATCCTTTGGGGCCCATCTGGGTCGCTATCGGGCGCCATCACCACGTACGCAAATCAGTGGCCGGTTATGTACGCGCATTACAGGACCTGTGCGTAGACATCTAGTGCCACTTACCTCCAAAAACCTACTAATGAACTAGCCGATCCCTGATATGCAGAATCAGTGATGTATTTCCTTCAAAAGACGGACAAACAAGCTATTAAGCAGGTGGTCATAATATTCTGATTCATCTGTGTATGTCTAGCGAGGAGTGTCGCCAAGTTCTATCCACACAATTTTCCTTGGCGGTGATGGATACGCGTACAAAGCAACAGCAAACAGTGTTACTACTGTATCTCGTTTGGTACAGCTGAGTGAGATAAATTTCACATTCGAAACAGGGGACAGATGGAACTGAGAACTGCACGTTTCATTTGCCCCTTTTATAGTAGTGTCGCGGTGAATCAACATTCCTTTCTGAAACTTCCTAGCAGATTAAAAGTGTATACTGGACTGTGACTGCAATCTGGACTCCTCCCTTCCACGGGCAATTATTTCTCTTACCGACTGAGACACCCAGGCACGACTCACAACTTACCCTCATAGCTTAACTTCGCCAGTATCTGTCTCTCCTGCTTTCCAAAAGCTCCCCACATATACCTCGCTGGACTAATATTCCTTTCTTCCAGTACAGGTAGTCCAGAAAGGTGTGCGCACGATCGCCTATCTCGTTTGAAAAGCAGGTAGAGGACGAGTTATGAGTTGCACCGGGATAGCTCAGTTGGTAGGAGCATTGCCTGGGAAAATATATGGTTCTGGATTTGAGCTCCGGTCAGGAACACATTTACTCTCTGCAAGGAGTTACTGAACAGCAAACATTCCGATGCATGTTGAAAGATTAATTCTGTAGATAATTCGTTCGCTTCTCATTTCGGCACGGCGATTTTCTTATTTGAGTATTACGAAGTAGTCAAGCCTAACACATGATGTGAAGCCTTTGATACCAGTGAGTAAATTTCTAAAAACCAGTACCCTTTTGTAAAACTATTTATATGTAAATGTTATTTTTGTGAAATGCTGTATTCATTCGATATAATTAGAATAATTTTTAAAATTAATTGACCAGAAACATAATTATGTAAATATTTTAATTGAATTTTACGATATTTGGTGAGAATTTGGTGTATAATCGAGATAAATACTTTCACTGTCAGCAATGTAATCATAAGATTCTTTAACTACAGTTGTAAAATCTGTGATCTTTCTCGCTTGGCGGGAAGAATAGTTTTAAGAAGGAGGCTTATCGAGTCGGTTGATAAAGTCGGACACGTTTGTGAAGTCGTAGTGAACGTCTGAAATTTTATAGCTCACGTGAGCAGATAGAAATTGTATTGTGGACCAGTTATTTGAGTGTTTGAAAAATTAGAGGCTAAAAAGGATGAACTATTATTACTTTGTAGTTGAATTTACCGTTTGGACGATCACGATTTTGTAAGTTACGGGTCTCTTCGCAAAGGAAAAACTTGAGGCAGCAATCACACTCCGAAGAAGACATCGAAGAAAACATAAAAAATCGCTAAGTACCAGATTTAAAACTATTTAACATGGGCACGTCTACTTCTGAAATTACTTAAATTGACATTCATCAGTTGTTTGATGCATGAATGGAGGTCTGACTCTAATTAAAAGCAGTTTGTTACGGTATGAAATCACGAACTTCGTATAAGGCACCAATCACTTTGATATTGAGAACAAGAGAAATTTCTCAAAATATTCTTACCGGAATTTGGGGAGCGACTCAGGGTCGAATTCATCTCTTTCAAAACTACGATACTAGCTAGTTACCAAAATTTTATTTGACAAAATTAAAATGATAATATCTCTTTAATCAATATTGTTATGACAAGGAACTACGCGTCACTTGAAAAGGACTTTCTTACAATTCATCTGGGAGAAAATTGAAATAAAATACGGTAAACGGTTCCGGAAATATCTGACGTTAACAGCTTCAGTGAATCACCTTTATACTGTTAAAACAAACAAACAAAAAACCGCTGCGTGTGACCAACAGTCCCTAAAAGTCCCGCGGACTTAAAACAGCAGCATATCTTACCGGAATCGCATGGAACGGTTAAGATATAGCGATTAATATCAAACCGGACTCACCTCTTTGTCCACTAAGTCCAAGACTGGAGCGGAGTAACGCTAACGCCATACTGTTTCGCTAGAGAAATGCGCTTGTGGCTTTCAAGGGAACAAAGCCTCATCCTTACACGTTGTTGCGAGGCTAGCGCACTGAAAAGTGAGGCCGTACACAATGCCCAACAACGACCAAGGTCTACACAAAGTCAAAAACTGGTTGCACTATCGCCCAGGCACCCATTTTCATATTATCTCGAGAATGTTTCACAAAGGTCGCCTGAGAGTGGCGTTATCTTGCAGGTTTAAAGCGGGTGGCAGGAAACGTGACACGTTTAGCTGCTAGTCACCCGTGAAATGTGAAAAGAAAATTAGGACTCGCTTTACTTCCCTTTTTCTCTGTAGCTACGTGCTTTGGACAAGTATTCTGGCTTCCTGGCACTCCACAGTTCAACCGTCAGCCCTTTATTCCGGCTCGTGCTGCTCAGTCACCAAGAAGTAGGATGGAGGTTGAAGTATACGACGAGTGCGTATTTAGATCTTTAGAGACTAGGCACTAATGCAGTTTGACAAGTATGTTATTGTTGTTGTTGAAGATACGATCCCCGTATCCACCGGGAGTGATTTAGGCCAGTTTAGAAAACTTACCTAAGGATCAGCGAGAAGCGACTGGCGTATCTGTTGTTCCGAATACGAAGCTGGTGTCTAGAGCACTGTAACAGCTATTTCACCTATTATAGGCCCTGTTGTGGGGATTGCCGATGCAAATGTAATTGAAAGTACCACAGTGTTAGTGGTAGCCACAAGATTTTTATTTATCTATGACTCGTTTCGACTGTTACACCTCTCTCATCAAGTAAAGCGAAACCTCACTAGTTCATATTAATTGGGGAATGTCCCAATCGAATTACTGAAAAGTCTGAATTACAGAAATATTTACTGAATCTATAATTAATAATATAACTCACGTTTCTGTTAGAGATATTGTGCCGGTTACGGAATCTCTTCAGCCCCCATGTACTAGCTTCCAAACTTATTTGGCCTAATTCATCTGCAAAAACTTATACTGAACGAGGTGGCGCAGTGGTTAGCACTCTGGACTCCCATGCTGGAGCACGAAGGTTCAAATCCGCATCCGGCCATCCTGATTTAGGTTTTCCGCTTGATTTCCCTAAATCGCTATAGGCAAATGCCGGAAGGGTTCAATTGAAAGTGCACGGCCGACTTCGTTCCCCATCGTTCCCTAATCCGATGGGACCGATGACCTCCCTTGAATCAACCAACCAAAAACTTTTGAAACGTCCCCTTATAAAAATTATACAGGACTGTGCTTAACCTGACATACAATATTTTTAGCGCAACGCAATCTGACTTTCAAAAATCCCTACAAAAGAATGGCCCTGACTAACATTAACCTATACGTTTCACAAGTCACTTACCTCACCAAAATCTTCGTTACTCGAACTACTGCAATACAGCGAGCGCCACTACTGCCAGCTAAATAAAAGATTCAAACTACGGAAGGCACTAACTACTGATAGGCATAGTTAGCAAATGAAAGATTTTAATAGAGAACAAACAATGTATTTACCTTAATAGTCATATTATATACAGCAGTTCATAACAGTCTTACAAATTTCAAAACTCCGCCGTCTCTCTCCCCACATCCATCACTGCTGGCGGCTCACCTCCAACTGCGCAACGCTACGCACTGTTCACATCCAGCTGCCCAACACTACAATGGCAGACAACAATGCAAACTAGCAGCAGACTGCACACAGCACAGCCAGTGATTTTCATACAGAGCGCTACGTAACGTTGCCAATAAGAAAACATAAACAGCCTACTTACATAGCCCCCATGCTCCCCACAAAAAATTTTACAAATTGTTTTGGGCACTGGCCAATACAGATTTGAAAAAAAATTTCGTAATTACAGTAAGAAAGATATCAAATGCACACACTTATTAATACAATGTTGGCCAAAAGCAAAAATTTTCTCACAGTCCATAAAGACAGTCCTGATCACTCATCACAGTAAAACTGCCGTTTCTTTTCTCAAAGTCTGAGCAGTAAAAGACAATGCGCATGGAAGTAGTGGATTTCCATGCAGTCTTGAAGAAGTAGTGTTGTCCTTCCAACGGAAAGACAGTGCTGACTCTTGACATGCTGACAGGTAATGGGCCACAACAGAGCAAACCCACAGCAGAGTCATTCACCGTTTTGAAGAATATTGGTAGGTAGGTCATCACAGAGCAATTCCAGAAATTTTGTGAGTGCACAAGCGGTGGTTTATGGACTTGCTACATTGTCCGCAAGATTCTTTGATTGTGATTGTGCACCTGCACAGTCGCAACAGATGGTTGCTGGGCATCTCTACAAGGACTACAGTGGGTCTGCATCTTTGATGACCCACCAATACCATTATTTCTACAAGGACTACAGTGGGTCTGCACTTCTGGTGGCCCACCAATACCACAATCTCTACCAGGACTGAAGTGGGTCTGCACCTCTGGTGGCCCACCAATACCGTAATCTCTACCAGGACTACAGTGAGTTTACTCTGTGATGACCTGCCTACCAATATTCTTCAAAACTTCGAATGACTCTGCTGTGGGTTTGCTCTGTTGTGACCCATTACTTGTCTGCATGTCGAGAGTCAACACTGTCTTTCCCTTGGAAGGACAACACTACTTCTTCAAGACTGCATGGAAATCCACTACTTCCATGTGCATTTTCTTTTACTGCTGAGACTTTGAGAAAAACACTGCAATTTTACTGTGATGAATGATCAGGACTGTCTTTATGGACTGTGAAAAAATTTTAGTTTTTGACCAACATTGTATCAATAAGTGTGTGCATTTGATATCTTTGTTATTGTAATTATGAAAAATTTTATCAAATCATTATTGGCCACTGCCCAAAACAATTTGTAAAATTTTTTTGTGGGGAGCATGGGGGCTATGTAAGTAGGCTGTTTATGTTTTCTTATTGACAATATTACGTAGCGCTCTGTATGAAAATCACTGGCTGTGCTGTGTGCAGTCTGTGGCTAGTTTGCATTGTTGTCTGTCATTGTAGTGTTGGGCAGCGGCAGCTGGATGTGAACAGCACGTAGCGTTGCGCAGTTGGAGGTGAGCCGCCAGCAGTGGTGGATGTGGGGAGAGAAATGGCGGAGTTTTGAAATTTTTAAGACTGGATGTCATGAACTCCTATGTATATTATGATTTTTCAACACTATTAAGGTAAATACATTGTTTGTTCTCTATTAAAATCTTTCATTTGCTAACCATGCCTATCAGTAGTTAGTGCCTTCCGTAGTTTGAATCTTTTATTTAGCTGGCAGTAGTGGCGCTCGCTGTATTGCAGTAGTTCGAGTAACGAAGATTTTGATGAGGTAAGTGATTTGTGAAACGTATAGGTTAATGTTAGTCAGGGCCATTCTTTTGTAGGGATTTTTGAAAGTCAGATTGCGTTGCGCTAAAAATATTGTATGTCAGGTTAAGCACTGTCATGTATAATTTTTATAAGGGGACGTTTCACTTTTCGCTTCAATCTGCGGTTCTACTCCTCCTATGAAAACTCCGATGGAGGATTGTTTCGTTTTCTGACTAGTTAGTCTTGCTTTACCTGAAAATCCGAAGTTTTACTGCGATTTTTCTTAATGATGTAAAAAGTCGATTTAGCAATGCCGATCTCTGTCCTAACATTCTGGGCAGGAGCACCGGCTTGTATTGTATCAAGCACTCTCATTTTATCTTCTAAGCTTGACGATCTATATTTTATACTCTTCGTTAGTGTAGTGTATTGTACCGCACTTTAATACACTTTTAAGCGATGACAGATATGGAAGACAGTTCGCCTGTAGGTTTCAGCAAGCGAACTGAGCCGGTTTCGACTTCGTTGCGTGAGACTGTGACCAACAATGATACCCACGCTACACCTTATCGGATAAGTGTGA
Source organism: Schistocerca piceifrons (assembly GCF_021461385.2). Taxonomy (NCBI): domain Eukaryota; kingdom Metazoa; phylum Arthropoda; class Insecta; order Orthoptera; family Acrididae; genus Schistocerca; species Schistocerca piceifrons. The sequence goes on along the minus strand of NC_060139.1, from coordinate 933,439,190 downwards.
AGCAAATGGAAAGGAGAGGGGACACGTTCAACATTTTACAATAAATGAGCTTGGCACAAAAGATGTTCGGTTCGCGATAGGAAAAATTAGTCCGAACTGCCGCGAATTAGTGAAGTCAGAATTAGTGAGGGTTTGCTGCGCTGTCATTTACTGCTCCAAAAGCAAGTTAAGACACTAATTAAATCACGTACTATCTGACATCAATAAAAAGAAAATTAGACAGAATACAGTACACTTGAGCGGTTCTATGCCCTTCAGTCCGGAACCGCGATGCTGCTACGGCCGCAGGTTCGAATCCTGCCTCGGGCATGGCTGTGTATGGTGTCCTTAGGTTAGGTAGGTTTAAGTAGTTCTAAGTCTAGGGGACTGATGACCTCAGATATTACGTCCCATAGTGCTTAGAGCCATTTCAACCACTTTTTTTTACAGTACACGTCGTTCTTCGACCGAAACCAACTTAGGATGCCTGTGGTGTTACGGCAAAGAGTTTCATCTCCGTCGTCCATGTGGGAGGATACAAACTACATTGTCGCAAGTGGTCTGTGGTGGAGCACAGTGTGCTAAGGGGCTTCGGATCGCCCAATCCTTTATGCGTCTGAGAGGAAGCTTCTCGTCCTGTTATCATCCACTGACTAGGGGTATGAGACCTACTTCAGCAGTTTTGAACTCTAGCTTGTTGCGATGTCTTTGCAAGTTCTCAAGTGGCCTTGCTTGAGGTGATGACATATTGGTTGATATCCAAACGAAAGGTGGTGTGGAGTTGTCAGTACCTTGATCTTTTGTCTACAGACAGCTATTTTCTGACGAATGTTAGATGGTACAGTACAATTTTGTCCAGTGGTAAATGATCTAGGCAGCCTGTGACAATATGGCTGAGACTCAAAATGGTTCAAATGGCTCTGAGCACTATGAGACTTGACATCTGAGATGATCAGCCCCCTAGAACTTAGAACTACTTAAAGCTAACTAACCTAAGGACATCACACACATGCATGGCCGCGGCGGGATTCGAACCTGCGACCGCAGCGGTCGCGCAGTTCCAGACTGTAGCGCCTAAAACCGCTCGGTCACAGCGGCCGGCAGGCTGAGACTCACCGTTACCCTTTTTGTGGGGCATGATGTCGTCCACGCTGAACCCGGAGAGTAGATGTCTACATAGTCGTGATGACTAGGTGTTGTGTGGTGTCCTTAGGTTAGTTAGGTTTAAGTAGTTCTAAGTTCTAGGGGACTGATGACCATAGATTTTAAGTCCCATAGTGCTCAGAGCCATTTGAACCATTTGTCTACATAGTGACTGGTCGTAATCCCCACGTTTTCCCGTCGGATTCCCACTAACAGACATGATTTCTTTAAGTCAGACCTCAGTTTAAACTAACAGTGGAACAGAGAGAGTTCCTTCACACGTAATCTTCAGATCCCGGCATGTCTTTTCTTAAGATGGAGAGCACCAATCTGCGTTTTAGACGAGGTTGCTGTCAGACGATACTTCTTTCATTAGACAGCACCGTTTTCTAGAGTTTCAGAGAGCGTCTCTACAACGGTTTCTAAGATATTTGCTTCAGAAGTCGTCTTAGGTGAACGTCTTCTTTCCTTCGGGCAGTTGTTAAACAGTGAAGGGGGAACCACAGTCCTCCGAGGCATGTCGTACTACTGTCCTCGCTATATGTCACTCTGGTTGATGTACAAAAAACAAAAAATCCTCCTGTTCTGCAACAAGTTTGTGGTGGAAGCAGGTAAAATGGTAATCCATCGTCGTGTCACACACTGAAGTGAGAAAATTTATGGTATAGCGATATGTACAGATATAGATGGCGGTAGTGTTTCGTAAACATGGTACAAAAGGGCAGTGCGTAGGCGGAGCAGTCATTTGTACTCAGGTGATGTATCTGAAAAGGTGGTTGTGACCGCAAGACGGGAATTAACAGACTTTTAACGCGGTATGGTAGTTGTAGCTAGATGCATGAGACATTCCATTCCGGAACCGTTAGGAAATTCAATATTCCGAGATCCACAGTGTCAAGAAAGTGCATTATCTCTCGCCATGGACAATGCAGGGGTCGACTGTCTTCAATTAACGACCGCAAGCAGTGGCGTTTGTGTAGAGTTGTCAGTGCCAACAAACAAGCGACAATGCGTGAAACAACCGCAGAAATCAATGTGGGACGTACGACGAACATATCCGTTAGGACCGTGCGGCGAAATTTGGCGTCTATGGGCTGTGGCAGCAGATGACCGACGCGAGTGCCTTTGCTAAAAGCACGACATATCGTGAAACGCCTCTCCAGGTCTCATGACCATAGTCGACTGGAAGACGGTGGCCTAAGAGCTGATGGTAGGCTTCGAGTGTGGCGCAGACTCCAGGACGCCATGGATCCAGGATGTTAACAAGTGTACGGCGTTTGAGAATTTTGGCTGGAGGGGAGGCGTGCTCGTATGGCCGAGGCGGTTAAAGCAACCATTTCAGAGAACTGGAGCATCTGTGTTCGAGTACTGGTCCGGCACAAATCTTCTGTTGTCGCCGTTGCAGTTAATGCAAAGCCCGTATGCAGATGAGAACTGTAAATTTCTATTTCTTCACGACCACTATCCACCGTGAGACTGAATGCCGAATAGTGGCCTTAAGGGTGCGTGACATTTTAAGGACAATATATTAGCGGATCAGATGGAAACCCAGTTCTAAGTAAAGAAGGGAAAGCAGGAAGGTGGAAGGAGTATATAGAGCGTCTATACAGGGGCCATGTTCTTGAGGACAATATTATGGAAATGGAAGAGGATGTAGATGAAGATGAAATGGGAGATATGATACTGCGTGAAGAGTTTGACAGTGCACTGAAAGACCAAAGTCGAAAAAAGGCCCAGGGAGTAGACAACATTCCATTAGAACTACTGACAGCCTTGGGAGAGCCAGTCCTCACAAAACTCTACCATCTGGTGAGCAAGATGTATGAGACAGGCGAAATTCCCTCAGACTTCAAGAAGAATATAATAATTCCAACCCCAAAGAAAGCAGGTGTTGACAGATGTGAAAATTACCAAACTATCAGTTTAATAAAGCAAAGCTGTAAAATACTAACGCGAATTCTTTACAGACGAATGGAAAAACTAGTAGAAGCCAACCTCGGGGAAGATCGGTTTGGATTGCGTAGAAATGTTGGAACACGTGAGGCAATACTGACCCTACGACTTATCTTAGAAGAAAGATTAAGGAAAGGCAAACCTACGTTTCTAGCATTTGTAGACTTAGCGAAAGCTTTTGACAATGTTGACTGGAATACCCTCTTTCAAATTCTGAAGGTGGCAGGGGTAAAATATCGGAAGCGAAAGGCAATTTACGATTTGTACAGAAAGCAGATGGCAGTTATAAGAGTCGAGGGACATGAAAGAGAAGCAGTGGTTGCGAAGGGAATGAGACAGCGTTGTAGCCTCTCCCCGATGCTATTCAATCTGTATATTGAGCAAGCAGTAAAGGAAACAAAAGTAAAGTTCGGAGTAGGTAATAAAATCCATGGAGAAGAAATAAAAACTTTGAGGTTCGCCGATGACATTGTAATTCTGTCAGAAACAATAAAGGACTTGGAAGAGCAGTTGAACGGAATGGACAGTGTCTTGAAAGGAGGGTATAAGATGATCATCAACAAAAGCAAAATAAGGATAATGGAATGTAGTCGAATCAAGTCGGGTGATGCTGAGGGAATTAGATTAGGAAATGAGACAGTTAAAGTAGTAAATGAGTTTTGCTATTTGGGGAGCAAAATAAATGATGATGGTCGAAGTAGAGAGGATATAAAATGTAGACTGGCAATGGCAAGGAAAGCGTTTATGAAGAAGTGAAACGTGGACGATAAATAGTTTGGACAAGAAGAGAATAGAAGCTTTCGAAATGTGGTGCTACAGAAGAATGCTGAAGATTAGATGGATAGATCACACAACTAATGAGGAGGTATTGAATAGAACTGGGGAGGAGTTTGTGGCACAACTTGACTAGAAGAAGGGATCGGTTGGTAGGACATGTTCTGAGGCATCAAGGGATCACAAATTTAGTACTGGAGGGCAGCGTGGAGGGTAAAAATCGTAGAGGGAGACCAAGAGATGAGTACACTAAGCAGATTCAGAAGGATGCAGGCTGCAGTAGGTACTGGGAAATTAAGAAGCTTGCACAGGATAGAGTAGCATGGAGAGCTGCATCAAACCAGTCTCAGGACTGAAGACCGCAACAACAACAACAACATATTAGCAAAGACGAATGGGGTATCATAATAGGACGATACGGGCCGAAAATGGGGAAATCTACTGCCATTAGCAACTTTGACAAAGGACAGATTGTTACTGCACGGCGTCTGAGAACGACCATCTCGAAAACGGTGAAGCTGGTCTTCTCTTGTGTGCTAAAGGCGGTAGGAAAGCCCATTTGCATAGAACGCAAACAGGAAAACCTGGCTGCAGAATAACAATACCTTTCCCGAGAACGTGGAACAGATAGGGCATACCATTCCTGGCGAGCTTTGAGGTGCTGCCGCGTGAGTAACAAGCACTCTTGGTAAACATGTCACATGACACACTAGACAAGAATGCACGATCCCAGAGAACAGCTTCGTAAGTAGCGCTTGCATCAGTTACCGATCAGCTTTTTCATTTCTGTGTAAAGTGAAACCAAATCTATTTGAATAAATCAGTAAATCATTGGTAAGGGATTGATGAACCTTCTGTAGCTGCCACTTAATGAAGTCACGTTTGTAATTATGTTGAAATGTCTTACAGAGTCTAGGTCATTCAGAGATTCATTTCCACTTCCACTTCACTTTCACTAACGAATTTTCAGAGACTGTAATTGTATGGCGAATAATTACTGGTGGCAACCGCACTATCCATTCAGGGCGGGAAGGGGGGGGTGTAATCCGTAAAGCGTAAATCCTGTTTTACAATGAGCCACTGTCTGGTCAAAAGCGACTACTGGTTGTGTGTGCGCGTCGTGTGATAGTATGAAATACAGGATCCAACCGCCTGGCGAAAATGACGTCAATAATTAACTGACTGTGCCGAGTGTGGAGTTCTAAAATCTCGAGTATGCAGTAAAAGACACATGCGCAGGAGGAGCCGACTCCAGCGTCGTCTGCTAATATCCTAAGATAAGGGGTTGTCTCCGTCGGGCCTCGGGGAGTAGAGGTAAGGCACTTGACTGGAAACTAGGTGGTCACGGAATCGAATGCTGGTCGGACCTCGGATTTCGCAGTCTACGTTTTTAACCTAGGCTTCACGCCTCAGCGATGTTAACAGTCGCCAGAAACGGCACATGGTTCGGATTCCACGTTAAACTGTAGGTCCCCTATCCCTCTTGGATAACTGGGGTAGGTTAGGGACACACAAGTCGGCGAGAGGCGTCAGACGTCCAATTGCAAGCCAGTGAGCAGCCCGATAACGGCTTTTATGTTTTTATGACTTTCTAATCTTTATTTCCTGTTTGGTTTATTTTCGTGACACACTGCAAACACCACACGAGAGCCTCGTTTTTTTACCCTCTAGTGTTCTCCCATGAGAGAGTATGAAATATCTGAAGTAAAAAAGTGTTTATGTTTTACGACTCACGGACAAAGGAAAATAAAATTTTAAAGAGCTTTCCGACAATTGGAGCAAAACAGCGATCGATATAAAATGCTAAAAATCAAATAAAAACAGTCTCGATCGCGTTTTTAGATTTTTATTCGTTAGCAACCGTTTTCGCCCCTTTTCTGAGACCATAACCATAACCAGCATCTCAGTCTCAATGGAGAGAAGTCTTCCGAAGTAAGAGTGATTTCAGGTGCGCCGCAGGGGAGTGTCGTAGCACCGTTGCTGTTCACAATGTACATAAATGACCTTGTGAATAACACCGGAAGTTCACTGAGGCTTTTTGCGGATGATGCTGTAGTATATCGAGAAGTTGTAACAATGGGAAATTGCACCGAAATGCAGGAGGATCTGCAACGAACTGACGCATGGTGCAGGGAATGGCAATTGAATCTCACTGTAGACAAGTGTAATGTGCTGCAAATACATAGAAAGAAAGATCTTTTATCATTTAGCTACATAGTAGCAGGTCAACAACTGGAAGCAGTTAATTCCATAAATTATCTGGGAGTAGGCATTAGGAGTGATTTAAAATGGAATGATCATATAAAGTTGATCGTCGGTAAAGCAGATGCCAGACTGAGATTCATAGGAAGAATCCTAAGGAAATGCAATCCGAAAACAAAGGAAGTACGTTACAGTACACTTGTTGGCCCACTGCTTGAATATTGCTCACCAGTGTGGGATCCGTACCAGATATGGTTGATAGAAGTGATACAGAAAATCCAACGGAGAGCAGCGCGCTTCGCTACAGGATCATTTAGTAATCACGAAAGCGTTATGGAGATGATAGATAAACTCCAGTGGAAGACTCTGCAGGAGAGACGCTCAGTAGCTCGGTACGGGCTTTTGTTGAAGTTTCGAGAACATACCTTCACCGAGGAGTCAAGCAGTGTATTGCTCCCTCCTACGTATATCTCGCGAAGAGTCCATGAGGATAAAATCAGAGAGATTAGAGCCCACACAGAGGTATACCGACAATATTTCTTTCCACGAACAATACGAGACTGAAATGGAAGGGAGAACCGATAGAGCCATTCAAAGTACCCTCCGCCACACACCGTCAGGTAGCTTGCGGATATGGATGTAGATGTAGATGGCTGCTGGTGGCGGCGAAATACGTAGAAGTTAGGATTTAGGATGTCACTGCTGCTAACGAATAAAGATCTGAAAACGCGATGGAGACTGTTTTTTTTTTTGTTTGTTTTGTTTTGACGAAGGGAAAGCCTACACTGTGCAAAATGGATAATGGGTTGTTGATGAAAACTGTTTCGCTAGTGAGAAGAAAGAAGGAAAACAATGAGCGGCTTCCAGTAATCATGTCATAATGTGCGCACACTGTAAATACCGCACTAAAATTACGCCATTTCACTTCGAACGCAAGCCGGAAGTCACCCCAAAATTAGGCCATTTCTATTCGAATGCGTGCTGGTTTGAAAATTAAATGGGCGAAAACATGTTTTGTAGCGCTTTTCCCACTGTCTCAGACGGGGGATACAGCTTTCTGTTTTAAGCCCCTTTACACGATCGACTTTCATTTCTCATTCGACTACCCGTGACAAGTGAGTCTACTGCAGCGCCCCTGGCATCTTACTCCTGTAGTGAGTATCATCTGTCTGGAGAAGCCGTTTTCGTTTACACGTCAGCGCCCAAGCTGCGTGCGCAGTGATAGCTGTCTGCTGTACAGCCTGCCGTATGAACGGTGAAAGTGAGGTTATGGGGGACTATCATTGCTACGAAAATATCGAAATATAGCAATAAAGAGTAGAAAGAAGCAATGATAATTCGGTTTATTAATGAACAAAGAAAAATTCATAGCTTATGTTCTGGTCAAAGGTCGTGTGCTAAATTCTCTACACTCTAGAGAACTGGAAGAATTTTTACCTTATCTTTCTATCTTGATTTTTTTGCTAAGTGCCAAATGACTTCGAAAATCATTTTTTAGTTAAGTGATCTTCACTTTATCATTGCTGAAATAATCTTCATTAAAACTCGTTTATTTGTGTTCTTGTTTATGCATAGTGTAGGTTTGAATGCAGAGTCTCGCGGCGATAACATTGAATAAAATGTTCTCGGGTTTCCAACCGCGTCAGTTGCTTACAACTACACATGAACTGAGCCACCTACGCAAGGTTTTCCGGAATAACAGCAACAGCTCCCATCAAGTGAAAGAAGTGATTTCTGGGAAATATCAGAATAAGACCACCGACGAAGAGCAGGAAAAGAAACTTGCTTTGCTGCCATTCTGTGGCTCTGTGTCGGGCAAGATAGTCGCCTGTTGAAAAGACACAAGATCAAATCAATCTTCAGGCCTCCAACAAAAATCCGTCAATTACTGAGACCAGTTAAAGACGCACTAGATCTCAGAACACCTGGAGTCTACGAAATACCTTGTGAGTGAGGCCAGAAGTACATCGGACAAACAGCGCGCACTGTGGAACAACGCAGGAAAGAACATGAGAGGTATTATTATTGCCTACGCTACCCAGAGAAATCTGCGTTAGCTGAGCATGCGTTAGAAAACAGTCGCCACATAAAATTTGACGGTACCTCTGTGGTCGCTCGCACTAACGGCTTCTGGGACAGTGTCATAAAGGAAGCTATTGAAATAAAAATTACCGCAAACACCCTGAATAGAGACGGTGGCTTGCAGCTCAGCGCTGCGTGGGATCCAGCGATCGCGCGGTTGAAGGGGGCACGTCGAACGCCGACTCAAAACATGCCCATATATGGCAATGTCACGGGCACCAGTGACGTCACAGCCGGCAGCTAGCGTATATAAGGGCGCACCAACATCCCACTGGCAGTCATAAGACTTGACAATGGCCAAGGAGTGCTTGGCCGAAAGCTCGTGTAGATTTAAGCAATTGACGCGGTTGGAAACCCGAGAACATTTTCTTCATAGTGTAGGTTTTCTCTCTGTAAAACATAAATACCCTTTCGTTTTCAGATATTATGTCTGTTGTGTAGGAGAACACTAGTAGGAAAAATACCATGAACTCGTGCCACATTTTCAATGTGTCAGTGAGCAATACCGTAAAGATTAATACAATGCGAAGGAACAAAATTCATTCATATAACAGGAGTGAGATCGGCTAGAACAGGTTAACTGCCGAATGTTAGCAGGTGCCGCCATAGTCCCTTGTCCCTTGTTTATGCGCGTGCGCAATGTGCAGCATACTCGGAAATTAAGAACTCCACACTCGGCACGGTCTGTAGATCATTGACGTCATAAATACACTCGCGACGTTGGGTGTTCATTTACACGCATGTGCGAAAGGCGCACGCTCTTCGAGTAGCTGATTCTGACCAGAAAGTCGCTCATGTAAAACGCGCTTTTAGACTGCGCATGCTCTGATGTGACATCACCCCTGTCCGCACCTTGGGTGCTTTTCTCTGTAAGTGCTTGTGAAGTACTGTGCAAGCAACATGGCGAATTCTGTAGACGATATGCTAAAGAGGCACTGTTCCAACAGATCTTTGGAGGAGAATGTGAGAGTTAAAGGGTTAGATAGACCTACTCCAAATATAAATCTAACAAGGGAAGGGAATGGGACAAGGACCACTGATTTGGCTCACACTATATCGGTAGAAGCAAGCAGGCGCTCATGTTAGGTTCCTGGAATATTTGGCCCGAGTAGGCCGTAGGAAAAGGTGAAAAGCTCTTTAAGGATTTGGGAGTAGAGGGTGAGGGATGTTTGAGTCTTACGTGATGTATTGGTGCTATAGCACAATTTTCAAGTACACTGATTGGCAGTTTGTTGGCCTGAGTTCGATTCTCTTTGCTACCACATTTTTTTATTGCTCACGAAGTTAAACTACTAATTATAAAATTTGAATACATTTCAACAGTTCAGTTCACATATGTAAAATTATTAAGTTTACTCAAGATTACTGTACGTGTAAGTCAAAGGACTACAGGTTATGTTAAACGTGCAAATATACGAGGAAATTCAGTATGAAAAAAAGAGTTGGATTTGCCGATGTGATGTTTGCGATGCACTCTTTTACTTTCCATATTTGTTATTTGGGAACAGTGATGTGGTGGATATAGAGGGACTGAAATATCTAGGACATATTAAACGTATTAATAATAAAACATAACAGAAAGTATAGACACATAAACAACATACTTGATCTTAGTCTGTTAGGTAGATACAATATACAATGGATGAAGTAAAAAGAGGCTATTTTCTCCCTACTAAAATTTGGCATGTATTTAAAAAATTATTCAAATGGGTCTGACCACTATGGGACTTAAACATCTGAGGTCATCAGTTCCCTAGACTTAGAACTACGTAAACTTAACTAACCTAAGGACATCACGCACATCCATGCCCGAGGCGGGATTCGAACCTACGACCGTAGCAGCAGCGCGGTTCCGGACTGAGCACCTAGAACCGCTCGGTTTCAGCGGCCGGCTGGCATGTATTTTCATGATAAGATAAATTTAGATGTTTTGAAACGTTTAGACGACTCATTTCCTATCCTTTCAATCCTCACGATTGCAGTGAACTTACCGTACGATCTCCGTCAAGACAATCGACTATGAATTTTGCTTTGGCTATTTGTAAATTGTATTGTCTTTGCTTGTTCCTACATTCTGTTACTAAATTCGAATATTCACGCAAAAAAAACCACTTCCGCCGTTCAAGTGCCAAACAGCTCAACGGACAGTTCTCGCAAAGTATATGATTTTGGCGCTGACGTGAAGTCGAACTCGTGACAGCCGAGGCTCAGTATAGGAGCGCTGCAGTAGACTTGACTCCATTGTCGCGAGTAGTCGCTAGGCAAGGAATTCGCCTGTGCAAAAGGGGATTACGGCAAACAACACATGTCATCCCAAAACATATCCAGAAGAAGTAAATATATAGAGGTGCACTTTTAGCTAAGTTATGGCGGAAAATGTGGTGAATTTTATGAGGTACGCAGTTGAATTTTACATCTTATATACAGACACTTTTATTGATGGAACTCTATACTTTTTTTACTGAAACTGGAATGAGCTTTTGTAGAGGTCTGTGGAATTTGATCAAATATTGGGAAGGTAACAGCGCGGAAAACCACTGACCCAGTGTCAGGAGAAGAGGTCTTTAAAACGTCTGCACTACTGTACTAAACTAAGGAAATCCGTAAGTCAGGTTACTGTACCTGATTTGGAAAATCACTGTCATCAACCTATTAGTGGAATAGAATACGGAAAGGATGAAATACGTTGGATTGTAGTACCCGTAGAACACTCCTTTGGCTGTTTCCAATCTTCCATTCAAGCTACCTTGTAAAAACTAGAGATGGTCAAATAAGTTCATTTTTGAGAACTAATTCACTGTTGTCCGGTCCCTTTTTGGGTCCGTTCGTTTTTACTCGTTCACCTATTCTTTTTTATATAATTACGTAATACTCTTTAAATGTAGCATTATGAGTAGACTTACACATCTCCTACAATACACGTTTTTGCTAACTACTATGCACAGGCTAATTGTAGCGTGAGTTCTTGCCTTATGTATGGGAAGTTCTCTGCCAGCGAACAGATGACAGCTTCTCTTACCTACATAGCACTCACGAAACGCTGACAAAAATACGACGGCGTTCCTCCGTCCTCCAGAGCAATGATAGATGTCATACGTGGTAGATGAAACTAAGCGAGCACTGCTGTAAAAGTTGCCCATAGATATGTCAATTACTTAACGTTATCGTAGGCTAGAGTCAGAGATTGTATTGTTTTCAGCTGGCGCCATTTTGTGGCAATGCTGCTGACTACTCGTTGACTTTGGTTACCAATATTGATAATAAATCAGCGGACGACTGCTTTGTTTTCACCCAAGAAACGTTTAAAACGATGCCAAAATTCACATTACGTCCACAAGAGAACAAACACCAATAAATTTCGTAATATAACGTTAGAATGAAAGACATTTAGCCAAAAGTCTTGATGCATTTTGTCCCTCTTCGCAATACTATGAATATGATTTCGTCACTGTGCGATCCGCATGTAATAATAGTTCACCATCCGTGGACATTGTTTATGTCTTTTACTGCTACTATTAAAGCCACAGAAAGCAGGTGAATTTATTAAACAAATATCAGCGATCAAAAATCTTTTACGTTGTACAGTACTGACTATTGACCCACACCTCGAAACGTTGAGCACTCGCTACATATCATGGAACTGCAGATACTGGAAAGATCATTAGACATTTCTCTGCTTGACCACATCAGCAATAGGACTGCAACGATCCGACAAGTAGCTGGAATGGCTGTAATCACTTTAAAGATACATGGATGGAAACTTCGGCGGTATGGACACTTGATAAGAACACCACCCACTTCAGTCATCAGCTCAGTCTCTCATCTCACCGTCGAAGGGCGTAGGCAACGTGGAAGACCCGAAATACGGTGACTAGACACTATAAACGCATATCTGAGATCAAAAAACCTAAATACACTGGAAGCATTAGACCGTAAGGAACTGCGTGTATTGACCCAAAAAGCGGACCTTGTTACAACGGGACGACGCTAAGAAGAAGAGGAAGAATCCATATTTGGAAACTGAACTGTAATGTTAAGCATTTGGAGGTGAAATACATTTTCAGTATTTAATTATTACGCCGCTTGTAGTTTATCATTAAAGCATTAAGTCATTCCCAGACTGTGGCGTATTGCTGAGGGAGTGTGGGAGGGGGATAGATGCGTTCATGCATCATACCAAGGGCGTACCCAGGATCTGAACTAGGGGAGAGGGGGGGGGGGGGGCAGGTCATACTAGTCTCAGGAAACAAGGACTCGAGACAATATACAGCACTTCTTATTAAATGAAACAGTAAACCAGTGAAACACTGCTTTTAATAAACATTTTAAATGCAAGAATGCACTTGTACAATCCGAGAAAACATGTAGCATTTCTTATTAAATAAAACAGTAAACTAGTGAAAAACTGCGAATATCTTCTAGGGGAGGGGGGGCAGCTACCCCCCCCCCCCCCCCTGCCCTTCGCTGGGTACGCTCATGCATCATACTGAAAGTTGACCGTCATGTTTTGATGCAACACTAATAATCATGCTTTGAGTAAACAAGCCCCTCAACTTCTTCGTGCTTCTGTAAATATTTTTAAAAATTCTGTAATACCCCAAACACATGTGCAAGAAAAAAACGTTAGGAATAATTCCTGCTAAGTTTCAGTGGTGGTAATCGTTTTCTAAAATATGTCTTGTATTGTTTTTACTTTCTGAACCAAGAAATAAGGAAAATAACTTTTTGCGCCCCGTCGACGACGGAGCACATGGTTGGAATAGAGAAGAAGGGAAGGAAATCAACCTAGTCCTTTTCAGAGGGATTGTCTCGGCATTTGTGTCAAGCGAAAGGGAAACCTTACATTCCCTAGTCCGTCTGGTGCTGGCCTCCGACCAGTGGTGCAGGAGGACAGACAGTGTTGTTCTTGGATGGCAGGTGAAGATCTGGAGGCTTTACTGATGTGCTTGGCGCACAACCCGGCGATCCTTCCTTTTGGTGGCCAGATGTGGTCAAATGGCTCAAATGGCTCTGAGCACTATGGGACTTAACTTCTGAGGTCATTAGTCCCCTAGAACTTAGAACTAATTAAACCTAACTAACCTAAGTACATCACACACATCCATTCCCGAGGCAAGATTCGAACCTCCGACCGTAGCGGTCGCTCGGTTCCAGACTGCAGCGCCTAGAACCGCTCGGCCACCCCAGCCGTCCAGATGTGGTCGATCGGAACCTTAACGACGAGTCTGCCTGCCTTCATGATCCCCTGGACTCCAACATCGTCCCATTCTCACGTCCAAAATACCCCACTAATCAGGATATGGAGTGGTTCAACCAACCTGCCAAATGAAGACCCACAGTGACGCCCCTTTGAAACACTTGTCAGATGCAGCATCTCCGTTCCCATCACAGTGATCAGTCAACATTTCAAGCTGTTCACGCCTGTGATTGCCATACCATGCTTGGTGACAACACGAAAGACGAACAACGCTAATGCTTTCTGGTGGCAGACAAGTGCAACTCTACAATCATTTACATACCCGCTGATGGTATGTGTACGAAGTTACATTGTCATCCGGCCATGCCTTCCGAGTGCTTCACTACTTTTCTCGGGCACTGTACATTTGTAAGTAGGCAGTTTAGGTTTTTATGTTGGCAACATCACGTAGCGCTCTATATGAAAATCACTGGCTGTGCTGTGTGCAGTCTGTGGCTGGTTGACATTGTTGGAATATTCGCTATTGTAGTGTTGGGCAGTTGGATGTGAACAGCGCGTAGCGTTACGCAGTTGGAGGTGAGCCGCTAGCAGTGGTGGATGTGGGGAGAGAGATGGCAGAATTTTGAGAGCGGACGATCTGGACGTTGGACGTGTGTCCATTAGAAAGAGTAAATTTGTAATACTGTATATCATGAACTGATATATATATATATATATATATATATATATATATATATATATATATATATGTATATGTTGACTTTTGAATATTATTAAGATAAATACATTGTTTGTTCTCTATTAAAATCTTTCAAGCAAAGTATGCCTATCAGCAGTTAGTGCCTTCAGTAGTTAGAAGCTTTTATTTAGCTGCCAGTATTGGTGCTCGCTGTATTGCAGTAGTTCGAGTAACGAACATTTTTGTGAGGTAAGTGATTCGTGACAGGTACAGGTTATTGTTAGTCAGGGCCATTCTTTTGTAGAGATTATTGAATGTCAGATTGCGTTGCGCTAAAAATAGTGGGTGTCAGTTTAGTGATGATCAGAATAAGTAAAGACGAAAATGTCAGAGTACGTTCAGTTTTGCTCATCTGTTGGAAAATCAAATAACGTAAGGGGTTTACCAGCACAGTAATTCATAAATTTTTCTAAGGGGAGGTTTCATATTTAATACAAAAATTATAGAATGAATCAATGATTTAAGCTGCATTACGTATTACGTGAGTTACGAATGATATTTTTGAATAATAATAAATAATGATGATTTTAGAATTATGACATGTATGGGTTGCAAGTGTGAAAGTCACAAATCTGCAGTAATTTACGAGGTTTGCCCAGAAAGTAATGCACCGCATTTTTTTCTCAGCCGAAAACAATGCTATGAACGTGAAACGTTACGTATATATTATCTGAAGTCTCCTGAATAAGTGCGCCAAGTTTCTGTCACTTCTGACAGACAGCGTAGCTGCAGGAAAGTTTCAGAATGGCGTCTGTAGGTGATGCACGTTACAAGCAACGTGCCATCATTGAATTTCTCACTGCAGAGAAAGAAACTGTGCCAGCCGCCGTGGCCGAGCGGTTCTAGGCACTTCAGTCTGGAACCGCGCGACCGCTACGGTTGCAGGTTCGAGTCCTGCCTCGGGCATGGATGTGTGTGATGTCCTTAGGTTAGTCAAGTTTAAGTAGTTCAAAGTTCTAGGGGACTGATGACCTCAGATGTTAAGTACCATAGTGCTCAGAGCCATTTGAACCATTTGAAAGAAACTGTGAGGAATATTCACAAATGCTTGTGCAGTCTACTGAGCATCTGCTGTCGACAGAAGTACGGTTAGTTGCTGGGCACGGAGGGTGAAGCCATCAGAAGGAGGTTGGGCGGAGCTCATCGATTTGCAGTTGTCGGGGGCCGGCCGAAGTGGCCGTGCGGTTAAAGGCGCTGCAGTCTGGAACCGCAAGACCGCTACGGTCGCAGGTTCGAATCCTGCCTCGGGCATGGATGTTTGTGATGTCCTTAGGTTAGTTAGGTTTAAGTAGTTCTAAGTTCTAGGGGACAAATGACCTCAGCAGTTGAGTCCCATAGTGCTCAGAGCCATTTGAACCATTTTTTTGCAGTTGTCAGGGATACCATCCACGGCTGTCACACCCGACATGTTGCAGCGAGCTGAAGCTGTCATTCGCGAGGACAAACGCATTACGACTCTGCAATAGACGCTGCATCTGTCAATCAGCAAAGGACGTGTTGATGCAATTATCCGCACTCTTGGATATTCAAAAGTGTGTGCAAGATGGCTGCCACCGTATCTAACAGTGGATCACAAATCAAACAGAAAAAAATATTTGTCTTGATTTGTTGCAATTTTTTGAAGTTGAGGGGGAGGCCTTCTTGTCCCGGATTGTGACAGGTGATGAAACCTGGGTTCACCATTTTGAGCCCGAAGCAAAACGACAGCCGATGGAATGGCGCCATTGCCACTCCCACAGATGAAAAATATCAAAGCAACTGCTTCCGCCGGGGAGGTCATGATCACCATGTTCTGGGACTGTGAAGGTGTGATTCTCATTCATGTGATGTCAAGAGGCGGTACCATTAATTCAGAAGCACATGTCAACACATTAACAAAACTCAAGACGCGCTTCCAGCGACTTCGGCGCCACAGCAACCCAGGAAATGTTTTGCTGCAACACGATAAAGCTCGGCCCCACACAAGTCTGAGGACTGCTGAACACATCGCAAAACAGGGTTGGACAGTGTTACCCCATCTACCCTACAGCCCTGACCTAGCCCCTTCGCCTCTTCGACTCCTTTGGGCCATTAAAGGAAGCCATTCGTGGAAAACATTTTGAAGACGATGAGGTGATTCACACAGTGAAGCACTGGCTCCGCCACCAGGAGGAGTATTGGTACCGATATGGAATATACACCCTTCTATCGCGCTGGAGGAAGGCCATAGAACTGGATGGAGGTTACCTGAAAAAATAAGGTGTGCAAATAAAACACCATTCTTTCGTGTGTGTATTTCTCATTATGTTCAATAAAGAATTGTTGAAGAAAAAAATGCGGTGCATTACTTTCTGGGCATCCCTCGTAAATAGATACAACTGTCACTCTCGTTTACAATGAGAAAAATTTTCAATTCAGTGTAGTTTTATCATATGCGGGGGTCATTAGTAACCCGATCACCACTAATCACAATTCTCAGTTAGCTCTGTGACGCTATAATGACTTTTTCATTTGTTCCGCAGACGTGATCTGAGACTTGATCGATATCTTAAACTCTTCTAATCGCCCCACCCATTCCCGTTACTTCTAAAGCATCTTAATATTATAACTGAGGTTTCTTGCGCGTATTATGTTTGTTTTTGACAACTGTGAATCTGATGATGTTCGTGTAAAGCGGTCTTCAATTGCAATATTCGTCTGAACACCGCGTTTCTTTTCTAGAAATGGCGATTATGGAGGCTGTGTGCTGTTGCCTTCCTGCGACCGCAGAACAGATTTACCCAGCCAGTTACGGGGACATGTAAGAGTGTAACGTGGAATACGAACCACGGTGCAGTTTGATGAACGAAACGATAAGGAACAGAAAACTCGTCGAACAGATTGAGAATTGAATCCGAGACCTTTGAACATTTAGTCAGACACGCTCTTACGCACCTAGTGATTACAGCTTTCCAATTATACGCACTTATTTATGATGAAACCCGTTTGATAGTCTCAGAAAGTTCTACATACGCGTGTAACTCTGACACTGTCGCTATCTGTTAATGAATACCAATAACTCTTTGTTTTGTCGGAGCGCGAATCAAGGCTCCATGTGGTCCGCCCTTCTTCTTCAAAACTGGATGACGTAAAAATACGCTGCTCTAATGGAGAGACACAGTCTATTAATACCACGCGCGATATAAATTGCAATACGTAACCCATAACAGAAACGAGTGTGACTTAATTTTATTGTATGTCGAACTTTGTCGGCAGCTGTTTTAGAACAATTCCAAATAAGTTTTAGCGTAAAAAAAAGGACGAGCAAAAGAAAAAGAGACATTGTGACATATGTTGTGCATGATGCATAATTTGAGTGGAATATCAGTAGCTATATCAGCGGGAAACGGATGTTGGGAAGGAGACCTCGTCTGGTAGTATTGTGTTACGGGATATCGCAAGAGCATGACGCAAGGGAAATGGGCGTGGGTGAGATAAGGGAAAGATTGTGGGTTATATCGAGGAGATACCGGCACTAACGCCCATGCCACGTTGTACACAACTCTTCTCTCCGGATAGGAAGGATACCCGCATAGGGCACTGACTTCAGAAGACCATATTTATTACCTAACAGTTCAATGTTTCTGCTACATATTAAAAGTATACAGATAAACCATATAATATGATGCAGAGTAGGAGGATTATCATATCCTCCATCTCCGGCAAAATGCCTCTATAACTGGCTGGGTTAAGTCAGTTCCAATGTCGGAGAAACATTTACAATAGGTCCAGATGCAAAAAAGAGAGACTGCAGTGCTCAAATCAGCCTGTAGATTGTCATGCTACATTCTATTTTCTTACGGAATATAAAACTTTGTCTGCCAGTTTTCTTTCTGTGAGGAGAGTGAGACGGACATTTGGGCCAAGATGAATTTTAAAGGAACGCCTGTCATGCTGTAATTATTAGTGGTCAACAAGGTGGCAGTGACCGTCAGACAGATTGTGTAGTCTGAAGAATGACTCCAGGAGAGCAGGTATATCTGCGTGGGAGGTAGCTGACGCTTAGCACTAGCCAGGCAACGGCAGCTAACAGATCTTCATAGTTCCCTCAGAACTCGTTTGAAAGACAGACTCTGCTTTTTGTAGGTACGACCGTTGAGAGTGGCAACAGAAAGTAGCGCCTAACCGGACACTCTGCTGTCTTCTTGCTGGGGCCGAGTTTTTGAACAGCCTCACTTTTGTCGGTGTCCTGCAGCAGTCACCACATAACGTCCGCGTGATCAGCGTCTATCACAGACGACTTCGAGGTAGCCGCCATGTTGGCGAAAGTCTGGCTCTAACGTTTCATGCACTTATAGGGATTGTGAGAGCCACTGAAATAGAATACGAGACGTAAACGACCTACACGACTCACGCAATCAGAAGACAATTGCCGGGCGCATCTGCACACCATGCTCCATTGTTGCTCCTTCTCGATCGTCTCAAGTGGATTCCTTGATATCATTTTAAAACTCTGACTTTCAACTAATGCGTGACCTAATATCAAATACCAATACACTCTTTCCTCCCAATTTGAGAGCTTATTTTTCTGGTCTGTATGTACACTGTCTAGCCGCATTACCGTGACCACTATCAAGATGCTGAATAAACACATTTTGTCCGCCTGCTTAGCTCAGCGGTAACGTGCTTTCCTACCATGCAGCGGGCCCAGGTTCGATTCCCGGCCGGGTGTTCTGGACTGGATGTTCTGTTGTCCTCGTCATTATCTTATCATTACCGACGAGCAAGTCGCCCAATGTGGCGTCACCTGAAATAAGGCTTGCAACCCGGCGGCCGAACACCCCCGGATGGGGCCTCCCAGCCAACAATGCCACACGATCTTTTTTCAACCACATTTCGGAGTGCTTACGATGGACCGGTCTGATAAAAAGCTCTAAAATTTAGACGCACTGCGTGGTTATAATTAAACTGACGGTGTAACAATTGCTGCAGTGCGGTATCTAGGCATCGCACGGCGCTGAAACATCGTAAGTACATTCATGAATCGGAGCGCTTACGGAGAAGGTGAAAAAAAAATAATACCACTCTCTGCCACCACGTGAAAATATGGCGCTGTAAGCAGCCGCAGTGTAAAATATTTACTATTTAACGTCAGTATGCTGCTGGCGAGGCCTACGAGAAAGACAGGCCGCGGCGCGTACATCACGAGGGTAACTGAGCTAGCTCTCTCGCTCAGCTCAGCAGACGATATGCGTTTCTAATCGTTTTAACTCGTTACTGGGTGTTTACGTGCAAATGAGAATTCTGTATTCTACTGAAATCTGGTTTTATAGAGTCTTACTGGTTACTAGCACTACAACAAAATACACTACTGTGCAGTAGCTGTAATTCAAGATCTATGCTCTGCATAAATTGTATAAGTGCTCATTTATAGCTTTTAGTCTCTACTGCTTAACGGATCTCCTTTCGTGCAAGATGTAGTGACTCTTCCAATCTACGAGCGGTTCTAGGCGCTACAGTCTGGAATCCGCGCGACCGCTACGGTAGCAGGTTCGAATCCTGCCTAGGGCATGGATGTGTGTGATGTCCTTAGGTTAGTCAGGTTTACGAAGTTCTAAGTTCTAGGGGACTGATGACCTCAGAAGTTAAGTCCCATAGTGCTCAGAGCCCAGCCAGCCAGTAGAGCCGTAACAAATTATTAGTAGGCATATGGACTTTCTATCGCTGTACGACTAATAAACAATAAGACTCCATAATAGCTTATTCACAGTAGAAGATGCAATTCTCATTCCGACGTAAACACGCAGCTACTAGTTAACAGGTTCAGAATCGTAGATTGTCTGCTGAGCTGAGCGGGCGAGTCAGGGCTATCTTCGTGACATACGCGCCGCGGCCTGTCTTTCTCGTGGCCCTCGGCTGTTTGTTGCTTGGCGGCGCGTGTTTATTTCTTTTGCGAAGTAACTGTTGGTGTAATGAGTTAAGATGCGTTTTCTGTACGGAACGCAGTGGCTCTTGAGAAGAAGGATCGTGCGCTGTTGGTAAAGTTGATTTTATCAGAACGACAGAAGTAGTAGCGCTGCAATGCGGGAACATCGCCGAAAGGAACAGCTGCGAAAACGCCACATATCAATAAATGGGCTAAAGAAAATCATCAAGAAATTTAGAGAAACAGGTAAATTAGACTGTGCAGCAGGGACATTGGTTTGGGTTTTACGGCCCGTTGACATCGAGATCATTAGTTGGGGGGGGGGGGGGAGACGTAGTCCATTCCCATGGCACTTTGTTGGTAACGTTGCTGTAGCTATAGCCAATGTTGCAGCACATGCCTCAAATTCTTCAGCCAGTGCTCAGACTGTATCTTGGGAATTGTCTCTCCTCTGGTCAACAGTTCAGTAGATTTTGCGGAGCATTTTACACTGGTATCCCTACGAGATTCAGAGTGTGCACCGAGCGAAGCCCCAAGATAGGCTACAACGCCGTGGCGTTGCCCTTGTTTATTGTTTTTGTTCAAGAATGTGAATGGATGACACGTGACCGCGGAACAGCCTTTCGACGAACGAGGGACGTTTTATTCTGCACGGTGCCGTGAATGCACGGACCTGTCACATATGGGGCTCTTCTCCGCCTTATCTCTGCAGAAACATCCGCTCCACTCAACTTATGCGACTGTGTGGTGTGGTTTCACAAGCACCTTGACTCTGTCCTTTTCCCTTCGCAGGTGTGTTAGAAGCAACGTGACATCTGTATGCTATAAGACCTTCTTGTGTAACACGTGATTCCAGCTTTGCAAGAACGCAACTGTGTTTAAACCACTTATTTCATGCAGGTTGGCATGACACATGTCGTTTGCCATTAGAAAGGCCGCGTCATCTGTAGGCAATTTCCAGATTCACCGACTTAAATCCACGTGATTTCTTTTATGGAGATATCTGAAAGATAGTGTCTATAAGGGACGTATCCAGACTCTTCTTGATCTGAAGGATGGCATATGACGACATATCGCTCTGATTGCAACGGATATACCGTGCTACGGATGCAGCGTGTTGCTGAGTCGGGAGACCATACTGCCAACATGTTGTCACTTGTGATCATATCCTTATAAATGTGCCGGAACCACCGTTATCGTTCAAAACTCCGCCCCCGGTAGCTGAGTTGTCAGGGCGACAGAATGCCAATCCTAAGGGCCCGGGTTCGATTCCCGGCTGGGTCGGCGATTTTCTCAGCTCAGGAAATGGGTCTTGTGTTGTTCTAATCATCATCATTTCATCCCCATCGACGCGCAAGTCGCCGAAGTGGCGTCAAATCGAAAGACTTGCACCCGGCGAACGGTCTACCCGACGGGAAGCCCTAGTCACACGACATTTACATTTATCGTTCAAAAGATTAATTGTGACTCATCACATTCATGTGCTAAAGTAGTTTCATAAACCAAACTTGTACAGTAAGTTTAAGACATCTTTGTACACTTTACAAGTTATTCAGTGATGTTTTGACAACGTGCTCCACATCTCCAGAGGAAACTGTGCATCAACATTGTTCTGTTATGTGAGGTTGCATACAACGACTTCGGTAGGGCAGCTGAATAATCCTGTATACTAATCGTTTAATTGGGTTATATACCGGAAATGTGTTACTTACAAACTTCCCATTTTCATATCTACTGCTAATTTCGTTGCTTCAGATGGTGATACTCACTTTATAGGCCAACTTTTCTGAACCATTTACGGTAGATAGTACCATAAAGAAAAAAAAGGTACAGAGACATCCAAAGCCTGAAACTTGGAAGGTAGGAGACGAGGTACTGGCAAAAGTAAAGCTGTGAAGACGGGACGTAAGTCGTGCTTGAGTAGCTCAGATGGTAGAGCGCTTGCCCGCGAAAGGCAAAGGTCCTGAGTTCGAGTCTCGGCCCGGCACACAGTTTTAATCAGCCAGGAAGTTTCATATCAGCGAACACTCCGCTGCAGAGTGAAAATCTCAACCTGGAAAAATCCAAAGCCTGTATAACCTACACCGCTAATTAAACAAAGAATGATTGTAGTCACTTGGATAAGTATGGTGGAAGTAAGGTATGTCTTGATCCAAAAATACCGTGTAACCCGTGGCCAGTCCTCACTTGTATCTTTTACAGCGTAATTCCGTTTACTAAACATCGCTCAGTCGTCTCTGAGAGGGAACTTATATCGATTATGCAGCTGTCGCCTGTCTGGATACCGTTACTGATACCGTCACACAGCATTAGGTGGCTTGCGGAGTATGATGCAGATGTATATGAGCATATAACGACGTCGGCAGGGGCAGCTGAATCACCCTGAGAAGTAAGTGTCAAGAACCAGGGCGGATGGGGCAGAATAGGAGGACGAGATCCAACCAGTCCAAAGACTGATGATGAAAAAAGCACGAGAATAAAGTCAAGTTCTACAAATGGACAGTTTTTGTCAAAAGAATCGTGGAACTTGGCTGTGAAGTAATACACGTGTTCACTTAGATGGGGAAAGAAACAATATGTGCAGTTTTAATATGAGTACTGAATCGATTGGTTCTTCCAACACAATCTCCAGACATACCAATAAATAAATGAACATTCAAGTGACATAGCGTAGCGACGTTTCGCCTCAATATTCAAGGAGAGAAGGACGACACCTTGTTTCAGATTACGCAGGTGTTTTTCAGAAATCAGCGTGACGACATACCTTCAGCGTCATCGAGGCCGCCGTCGTCGTGCAGGAAGCGGAACTCGTTCAGGTACTCCTGGTAGTCCTCATCGTGGTCCGCCTCCATCACTCCTGCAACAAAGGCAGGCAACACAAATCAGGGGCAGTTTTAATGGTAACAGCGCACGCCCCATCATCACAATATCGGATCCAGCACTAAATCACATTACTATAAGCGTAAAGAGATGTGTGTACACACACACACACACACACACACACACACACACACACACACACACAAACACATACATACACACACACACACATAGAGACAAAACCAGAAGACGAAGCGAGAAGCTAGTGCTACTCGAACCTGGCCCAGAAGCTATGTCAAAATGTCGTGTCACTTGATGCGACCACGAAAGTCGACAGCAGTCGACGAACTCCAACTTTGGAGACGCTATATTGGTCCTATTTCCGTGTATGCGTATTGTTTCTTGGCTATATGACAGTACACGGTTTCAAGGCAAGGGCGCACTGAAGATTTATCACGAACACATCACTCTTATTACGATCTGTGTCAGTTACATGTTAGTTCATGACGGATTGGTGGTAAAAGCCTTCGGGAGATTATAAGATAAATGATAATATTGTTCTTAGCTGCTTGGGTTCAGCGAGGTCGTGTGGATATTATAGAAACGCCGAGTTTCAGAGTTGAACTAAGTACGTCCGCGTCCTGTTATAGGCTAAAATGTTTTTTCATCTTGGCGTTTTTAGTAGATCCTCGGACCAGCAAAGATGTTTTTATATTCTTTCTTGTAAAAGATACTTGGGCGTTTTTTCCTCATATGTCGCGATTTCCGAGGGTGTGTTTGGGCAGGTACCTAACAGCACAGATTCAACTGCTGCAAATGAAACGATACTTTATATTCTTTCATGTCAAAATCGCTTTTTATTTCCGAATATGCCGTGACTTCCGTGGGTGCGTATGCGGGAACTTCGTGGACAGCTAGCAAAGCTACTGTCGCTCACTGCTTAGTGTGTCGACAGTTACCGACTTTTGGAGTCTCATCTAGTTGTACGTCATTGTAACGTCACTTCTGTGCCACATTAGAGTGACACTAACAAAGGAAACTCCCCATCGCCACTCCCCTCACATTTAGTTGCAAGATGAGCCAGTGGATAGCCCGTCAAAAACTGAACACAGATCAGTCATGAAAACAGGAAGAAGGTGTACTGAACAGTGAAAAAAGAAGCAAAATTGAAACAGAGAACGGTCCAAGCGCAATACGTGCAACTTCGAAGAAATAGGACGACCCACACGTCGTGGTTGTGTGGTTACGGTGTTGGACAACGAAGGGGGAGATCCATGTTCAAAACTCCCTCGTGTCGTTTATTTATTTACAAAATTATGATCTGTCCGTCCAGTCATTGACGTGTCTGTCCTTCTTGGAAACTGTCATACTATACATTGATTAGATTTGATTGATTGATAGAATTAGTCATGTGGTAAGAATATATTACCATCCCAAGTAAAAGTAATAAATAGTGAGAGCAGGCGAGGCACAGCATAGATCTCTCACAGAAATGAAAACATCAAGTAAACGGGTGTGAAGTATGTTACAACAAAGGATTCAAAATTCCTTGGCTCTTCGTATGTTCTCGAAGTTGCAAATCTTTAAGCCCGGACCGTTCACTATTTCAATTTTGCTTTTCTTTTTTCAAAAGTCGGTGTACCTTCTTCCTGTTCTATTGACCTGTGTTCAGCTTTTGACGGGCCATGCACTGGGCCACCCTACCACTAAATCTAAGGAAGTGCGATGGGGAGTTTCAAAAAAATGGTTCAAATGGCTCTGGGCACAATGGGACTTAAGAGGTGAGGTCATCAGTCCCCTAGAACGTAGAACTACTTAAACCTAACTAACCTAAGGACATCACACACATCCATGCCCGAGGCAGGATTCGAACCTGCGACGTAGCGGTCGCGCGGTTCCCCACTGAAGCGCCTAGAACCGCTCCGTCACTCAGGCGATGGGGAGTTTCCTTTGTAAGCCTCGTCGGTACCGGCTCTGTGTGAAGTAGCACTGCGAAGTGCAGAGAAAAACCAAGAACAGAGGTTCGGGCCAGCGCGCCACGGCTGGTGTAGAAGCTGCTCCCAAAGGGTCGGCCGGTAGTCATTTGTTTTTGGCTCCAGCCAACGCACACCTAGCTGCCAGTACCGTTTGTTGTGCCCATTGTTGGCTGCTCTGTTCCTGCGTCGTATTTCACTCTATTTTGCACTGTACCCTTTTTTTGGTAAGTGCTTGTGATTGTTGCAGTTGCACTCTTTATTCAACAAGTCAATACATAAGACGATTTCACTTTTGATTAACAGCAATATTTAAACGGTTTTTACCTCTGAGTGTGATTTCTGCTGTCGCAGAAGCCTGAAGTACAGGTTCAGGTGCCTGTACTTGAGTGAGGCTGGGGTGGCTTAAAACATTGTAGAATACCCATTACAGATCACGTACAATGTTGAAACTGTCTAGTCTTATCGTTTTTTGTATACTTCGCGTTCTCTAGGTAGAGTGGACTACTCGATTAATAGCCCACTGTAGTGTCAATGGCTTCACAGCCAAACACCAGCCAAGATGGTAGTGGGATGGAAGGAGTATCAACTGGAAATAGCTGGGAAAGAGTTATCAGCTTCGGCATTCGCCCGAAAACCTTGGTCAGAACCGGGGGATGGTAAACATTTTTAATTAAATACTGGGACAATAAAGCCTAGACAACCTTGCCTAGATAGCCGAGTGGGTTAACGCTCCGCTTCCAGGACTCTGGTACGCTGACCTGCCGTACCGCCTCAGATAAATGGCACGGAAAAGGAGGAGGAGGAGGAAGAAGAACAAAATGGTTCAGACAAAAAAACGATATTCTTTAGTGTATGCATAGGTGTATTGGTTTATACATAATAAAGCTGTTGTTTGAAAAGGTACATGTGTTGAAGGAATTAATATACCAGGTTATCCAGCTGCCCCTACCTATGGGTTTTATGCAACCTGCAACGCCATCAAATATCACACACAAGGTTTTCATACTCTCTCATTCACTATAAATAAACTATTAGTCCTACAGAAAACAATGAACATGAGCTTTTTATAGGAAATTTAATGTAGTTAGGTTTTGTGCTGTGACACATTTTCGCTAGAGGCCTTAGTCTTCGAGTTTTTCAAGAAAAAAGTACAAAAGTGACCTTCAACCGCTTTTTTGTTGAATAATTCGAAAACTGTAGCCTCCGGCGAATACGTATCTCAGTATAAAATGTAACTAAATTTAATTTCCTACAAAAAACGTCCTGTCCATTTTTTCCTGTTGGGCTAATAGTCTGCACATAGCGAGCGAGAGAATATGAAAATCGCGCAGACGGTTTTCGAAGATGTTGTGCGTTGCATAAAATCCAGAGATACAGGCGGCTGAATCACCCTGTACATGGAGAAAATACAAAGAAAAGATGTTTGGATTTGCAGATGATGAAGTGATAGCCGAATCTGAAACAGGCTCCAAAATTTCATAGAAGGCACGAACAACGTGTTTCGGGAAGATATGTTATGAAAATAAATACTAAATAAACAGGAAGCGTAGTATGTAGTAAAATTTCAATAGCAGTAAACTTACATCTGGATGGAGAGAATCTGAACCCACTACTCCTATCTGCATCCACTTGCACTTGCAAAGTTTGTCAGTAGAATAATGTATGAGACTCTAAATAAGCAATGGTTCCCAGTGGTTTGCATTCCTAGCGCACCACGTTAGCTGTGGAGTCACTACCCTCTCAAGGTCGCGCCCACTGCATACCTGTTACGTCATGTGCTTAACTTGGCGTTCGTTACAGCGTACATAACGCTGCACCCGCGACGAACGTCTTAACGAGACACATAAGACTCGTCGCAGCAGATCTGCATCACGAAAAACCCAATATTTAGCGGCAAGTTAATATGTTAACGATTTTTTTTCCGACCTTGAAATCTGTAGCTATACAATAATTTTTCAACGGCTTAATGCTACAATTTTGTACAAGATGTGTCATTTAATTTGGAACCTTAAAACATCGCAAAAAATAAGCATAAAACAAAAAAACAGCTAAGGTAGTGACCTGAAACCAATGAAACTCAAACAAGGATAATTATAATGTTACGTTGATGGAATTAGACTGGGGAATTACTCGCTGTAAATAGTAGAGGAGATTTTCTATTTCAGTATTCAAATAACTTATGTTGGCAGAAAGAGAGAACTACGATAAAATCATATATAAACTTAAGTGTTAGGGAGTGTTTTCTGAAGTTATTTACTTAGTGTGTAGGCTTACGTGTATGTGCAACGTGGATGCCACGGACTACAGAGTATAAGGTTTATAGCAGCTTCGGAAATATGGTGCCACAGAAGAATGTTGACTATTAGATGGGTAGATCGAGAAACAAACGAGGAGGTACAATGGAATCGACAGAAAAGAAAATTATGGCACAACTTGGCGGAAATGAGCGATAGGTTGGTAGGACACTGAGGCGTCAGGGAATACACTACTGGCCACTAAAGTTGCTACACCAAGAAAAAACGCAGATGATAAACGGGTATTCATTGGACAAATACATTATACTAGAACTGACATGTGATTACATTTTCACGCAATTTGGGTGCATAGACCCTGAGAAATCAGTACCCAGAACAACCACACCTGGCCGTAATAACGGCCTTGATACGCCTGGGCATTGAGTCAGAGGTTGGATGATGTGTACAGGTACAGCTGCCCATGCAGCTTCAACAGGATACCACAGTTCATCAAGAGTAGTGAGTGGCGTTTTGTGACGAGCCAGTTGCTCGGCCACCATTGACCAGACGTTTTCAATTGGTGAGAGATATGGAAAATGTGCTGGCCGTAGCAGCAGTCGAACATTTTCTGTATCGAGAAAGGCCCGTACAGGACGTGCAACATGCGGTCGTGCATTATCCTGCTGGAATGTAGGGTTTCCCAGGGATAGAATGAAGGGTAGAGCCACGGTTTGTAACACATTTGAAATGTAACGTCCACTGTTCAAAATGCCACGCTTCCAATGTGCGTTCACCGCGATGTCGCCAAACACGGATGCGACGATCATGATGCTGTAAACAGAATCTGGATTCATCCGAAAAAATGACGTTTTGCCATTCGTGCACCGAGGTTCGTCGTTGGGTACACCATTGCTGGCGCTCCTGTCTGTGATGCAGCACCAAGGTTAACCGCAGCCTTGGTGCCCGAGCTGGTAGTCCATGCTGTTGCAAACGTCGTCGAACTGTTCGTGCAGATGGTTGTTGTCTTGCAAACGTCCCCATCTGTTGACTCAGGGATCGAGACGTGGCTGCACGATCCGTTACAGCCATGCGGATAAGATGCCTGTCATTTCGACTGCTAGTGATACGAGGCCGTTGGTATGCAGCACGGCGTTCCGTATTACCCTCCTGAACCCGCCAATTCCATACTCTGCTAATAGTCATTGGATCTCGACGAACGCAAGCAGCAATGTCGCGATACGATAAACCGCAATCGCGATAGGCTACAATTCGACCTTTATCAAAGTCGGAAACGTCATGGTACGCATTTCTCCTCCTTACAGGAGGCATCACAACAACGTTTCACCAGGCAACGCTGGTCAACTGCTGTTTGTGTATGAGAAATCGGTTGGAAACGTTCCTCGTGTCAGCACGTTGTAGGTGTCGCCACCGGCGCCAACCTCTGAAAAGCTAATCATTTGCATATCACAGCATCTTCTTCCTGTCAGTTAAATTTCGCGTCTGTAGCACGTAATCTTTGCGGTGTAGCAACTTTAATGGCCAGTAGTGTATATTACAAGCACGTGAAATATATGCGACATGGTTTGCGGGCAGAGCTGTGGGTAAAAAACTCCTAAACCACTGGATGGATTTCAACCAAACTTGGTATGCATATTACTTACTACCTGGAAAGAAATCCCGTAGGGTAACATCTGGGAAAGATCTATGTTGGGGGAGGGAGGTAGCGTTGACGTGGAGACAGATGGACAGATAGAGAGGGACAGAGGACATGGACGCAGATGTGGGGGAGGAGGGGATGGACAGAAACAGAGGGAGGAGGAGATAGAAGGAGTGACGAGGAGATAGAGCTGGCAGCAGGAGATGGCTTCAGAGGGTGGGGGAGCTTATTTGCAGAAGGGAGATGTACAGAGGAAGAGGAGGTGGACAGAGAGAGGGGATAGAAGGAGATGAATAGGTCCCGCATAACTACTGTACTAAAATTTCTTCCATTCCTTAGGCTGTGTGGCATCGTAACCGCATGTAGAATATTTGAATTAAAAACAGTCTTGGGTGCAACGTGTTCTCTTGTTAACAACGCGTTTCGCCTTCGTGGGGCATCTTCAAATTATCTTAAAACTTCATTTTTACAGCACACTGAAAACAATAAAACGACTCTGTGCTAGACTGAAGCACGCGTTTAACTGAAAAATTATGTAGGCCTACTGGTCGCCAAATAAGAAGCCACCAGCTGATATAAATATGACTTTAAATGACTTTGTTTCGGGCAGAACCCATCCTTAGATTGTTTGCAAACCAGATATACATAGAAATAACAGAAAATGTAACTATACAACGCATATACAAGAGCATGAAACTACTAGTATCGTCAAAATTAAACAGCTGAAATACAAATCTTGAACATCTGGAATCAGATGTATAAAGACAGTATGTAACAGATGTATAAGGACAGTATGTAACAAACAAAGCTGTCATGGAAGACTAACCGACTAGCTACAACATGATAACCAGAAAGACAATGTAAGCCATTAGAGGGCGGTGACGAGTACAAAAGTAATGCCACGTTGCGACAAAAGCAGATTTTTTTTCTTTTTCATAAGAAATGTAGCATACAAAATTAAAATTTTAGAAAAGTTTAGAAAGTGTGAATAATAAAATTAATGAAGAATAGAAATTTACGGCTCTGTAGGAAATACCGTCGACAAGGAAAGACCCACGAGTAAAATGACAGACAATCAGAATAAAATTCCAGAACAGTTACATAAATTCAAACTTTCATACAAAGTTACACGAACCAAACAAGTGAAGGAAACAATTTAATGAGGTACAATAAAATAGAAGTAATAAAAGCAATCGTAAGATGGGGCAAGGACACTTAAACCATTACAAGATTAAGTGAAGGAGATCGTGCAATTAAAACTCGTTAAAACGTAAAATAAATAAAGTAGGTATGAAGGACCATGGGAAAAGCAAACGAAAATAGAGGACGTAATGTAAGTCCCAAAAAATGTTAGGCTAAGCAATAAGAAGTACCAATTCGTTACATGAGCATTAATTATAATACCAGTTGTCAAGGATGCGGGGATTCGAACCCTCAAGAAATACATGTAACAAAAGTGATCAAGTATGGGAAACAACTGCAAGAATGTGGAGGCATAAACAATGTGATAACACACGCGGGAATGCATGGGAATACGGTCCAGTATTTCATTGAATATTTTAAAGAACCACGTGTGCCTAGAAGACAGCTGTTCATTCAAAATAAAATAAAAATTCTACTTTTGTCGTTTCGTCGCACTACTTTTGTTTTCATCATCGCCCTCTGGTGGCTTAAATTGTCTTCCTGGCTATCGCGTTGTAGCTAGTCCGCTAGTCTACCATGACGGTTTTGTTTGTTACATACTGTCTTTACACATCTGATCACCAAGATGTTCATGGTATGTATCTCAGCTGTTTAATTTTGACAGCACTTGTAGTTTCTACATCTGCACCCACATCTAGATGGCTACTTTGTAAATTACACTCAAGTGCCTGGCAGAGGATTCAGCGAGCCACCTTCACAATAAGTATCTGTTATTACACTCTCGAACAGCGAGCGGGAAAAACGAATAACTCTATCTTTCCGTGCGAGTTCTGATTTCCCTTATTTTTTTATGATGATCGTTTCTCCCTATGTAGGTCGGCGTCATCAAAATATTTTCGCATTTGGGGGAGAAAGGTGGTGATTGAAATTCTGTGCAAAGATCCCGCCGCAACGACAAATGTCTTTGTTTTAATGATGTCCACCCAATATCCTGTATCATGTCCGTGACACTCTCTGCCCTATTTGTCTACAGTACAAAACGTGCTGCCCCTCTTGGAACTTTCTCGATGTATTCCGTTAATCCTATCTGGTAAGGATCTAACATCGCACAGTAGTAGGCCTACTCCAAAAGACGACGGACAAGCGCAGTAGTAGATCTGTTGCATCTTCTAAATGTTCTGTCAGCAAAACGCAATCTTTGGTTTGCTTTACCCACAGAATTTTCTGTGTTCCTTCCAATTTAAGTTGTTCGTAATTGTAATGCCTATGAATTTACTTGAATTTACGGCCTTTAAATTTGATTGATTTGTCGTGTAACTGAAGTTTAACGGTTTCCTTTTAGCACTCATGAGGATGCCCTCACACTTTTCATTATTTAGGGTCAGTTGTCAAATTTCGCACCAGAATGATATCTTATCTATATTATTTTGCAATTGGTTTTGGTCTTCTGATGACTTTACTAGACGATAAACGACAGCATCAGCTGCAGACAACCTGAGACTGCCGCTCAGATTGTCTCCTGAATCGTTTATGTAGATAAGGAACAACAGAGGGTCTAAAACACTAGGTTGGGGAACGCCATAAATCACTTCTGTTTTACTTGGTGACTTTACCTCAGTTACAACGAACTGTGACCTCTCTGACAGGAAATCACGAATCCAGTCTCATAACAAGAGACGATATTCAATATTCCATAAGCCCGCAATTCGATTAGAAGCCGCTTTTGAGGCACGGTGTTAAAAGGCTTCTGGAAATCTAGAAATACAAAATCAGTTTGAAATCTCTTGTCGATAGCACTAAACTCTTCGTGTGAGTGAACTAGTTGTGTTTTCTAAATCCGTGTTGACTGTGTGTCAATAGACCTTTCTCTTCAAGGTAATTCATAATGTTCGAACAAAATATATGTTCCAAAATCTGCTGCATAGTTTCATACTCAATATGGTCGCACTCTTCCTGCGTGACTTTATGTCACAATTACGAGGAGGAAATCAACAGAGATGAGGGCGCAGAAGACGGACAGGGAGAGGGGGAAGGAAATGGACTAATAGAATTGGAATAAATACTAGAATGAATACCCGGGCTACGATGGGTACTCGGCTAAAAAAGATGTGCCTAAAAATGACTAGCGTGAAGGACTGCAGTAACAGCACTGTATGTGTGTGTGTGTGTGTGTGTGTGTGTGTGTGTGTGTGTGTGTGTGTGAGTGACTGTGTGTGTGTGTGTGTGTGTGTGTGTGTTTATGTGTGTGTGTTTGTGTGTTCCGAAAGGACACATACCATCGCCTTTCGAGGAAATTTTCGAGTCAACACACAAACAAACAAAATGAACAATTAGAGAGACTAAAGTCAAGGGAGCAATATGCATTATAATCCTGTGAAAGTAGACGCATTGTAATAATTGATATATAATCCTATGACGGATGTACAGTAATTAGACGCTAACGACAACGTAGCAAGGTAATGTGATAAGGGCCAAGGATTACGGCGAAAGCCCACAGTATACAGACCTTGTCAGTAAATGCCAGATAACGCGATCGAGCCCCGTGAATACTTATTGTCTAAATATGTTAAGCCTTTCTGTCACTTCTTGTCTACCAGGGGTTATATCATTATCCACATTAAGCCACAAACTGATGGAGTTTAGTGAAATGTCGTTACCCTAACGGCTAAAAATACGAAAAACGGTGATGTTCTTTAGAGAAGTCAGTATTTGCGACAGACTATAGCATGATTCTGCTTCCAACGACATACATTTCGCGTAAGGACCAGGAAGACAAGATAAGACGAATCTGGGCTCGTACAGGAGCGTGTAGAGAGCAGACTGCAGTTTTTCCATCGGTCCATTTGCGACTGGAACAGGAAAAGGAATGACTACAAGGTGTACAAGGTACCCTCCGCCGTACACTGTATGATGACTTGCAGGGTATGTATGTAAATTTGGAAAAACTTCAGACGTCCTAAGTTTCTGGAACTCGAATAAATATTTAAGAAAGGAAGTCTTATTAAAACAGTGATAGGTCATTTTGCGCACAGACTGCAAATCCCCTTAAGACGCATCATTAAATCTTCTTTCGAGTTGTTTATTCTTTATATAGTACATTATACGCTTAGCAGTGAGATGCTTCCATATTCTGATAAATCAGACCAATAAATGTCGCCACGCGGGGTATCCGCGTGGCCTTGGGTGCCTTGCCACGCTTCGCGCGGCTCCAACAGTCGGAGGTTCGAGTCCTCCCTCGGGCATGAATGTGTGTGTTGACCTTAGCGTAAGTTAGTTTAAGTTAGAAGTTAGATTAAGTAATGTGTAAGCCTAGGAACCGATGACCTCAGCAGTTTTTTTCCATAGGAACTTACCATCACAATAAATGTAAATTTGAGAGTTTTGTACCACAATCGGGAGAAAAAACCCTTATAGTAGGGCCGGCCACTGCGTGCCAAAACCTTCACGCGTGCAGGGTCCGCGGGCGTGTCAAGACCCGGCCTGTCACTCGGATTTGCTCGGTTCTTCTCGGAAGCACTCGGAACAGCGCGACATTTCATTTTAGCAACGCTGCGGCATTTCTCCGTCGGCACAACTCTCTTGAGTTCGGCAGAATCGTGATGTCAGCGATGTTTGCCTTTTGCTGTTTGTGGTATGGAGGATGTTCACAGGTCCAGTGGCAGCTTGCACAAAAATACGCAGTCTAGCGATCTGTCGTCACAATTCCCTAAAATGAGTGGGAATGACAGAAGAGAGGGATGAGAATAGAGAATTCTCTATTTGAATAAGAGACGGATACTACTTATTTGCTATGAAACGACATTATAGTACCATGCAGAAAGAATTTAAAGATTTAGTCGACAATGAAAGAGCAAAAAATTACGAGGATTGATAGACGAGATTCATTATTCTGTACTTCAAGAAGCACTTCGTGCTAAATTTGCAAGCATGGAGCACTTGCTGCGAATAGTAAAATTCCTGAAGTCGCTGCTGCTACGATATTTCGATCGATATATTTGTGTGAAAGACCTTTTTTCAATAATGAAACCAAATAAATCACGATTACATGACAACTTGAGTGTGAAACTCTATATAATTGTCTGCATCTGCGCGTATGCCGACGGTACGTACCAGATAAACATTATATCTTCAGCACGCCATAAGTAATTAATTAACACTGAAAAGTTGTTTTGTTTGTGACCTACGTTGTTGAGAAAAGTGAAATATAAATACAGTGCGACTGCATTGTAATTTACATGCTGCGCCTTCGCTGTTTACCCCTCTTCCCCCTCCTCACGCTAAAACAGAGGCGCGTGAAGGTGGGGAAAATGTGAAGCGAGGCTGAGTGCTTTGGTTCTCGAGCCCTGGCGTGGCCCACGAGGCGAATTCTAGACCTCCCATACCCTTAAATTTATGTTACATACTAAGGTCCATGGTCGTTCGGTCGTGTAAAACGTTTATGAATCCAAAGATACGGTCATTCATGTCACATACTTTGAGGCTCGAAAAATCACTCATCAAAACCTATACTGTACTTCCCGTTGGCCTGGAATCGTGAAAACCAGAAAATTGTTAATTTGTATTTACAACACATGAAAAAAAATTTTGTCGTTTGTTGTCCAACGGTCTGTCCTTGGTTCCTTTTTGTCAGGAACGGATATACGTACCCAGTTTAAATGTATGTTACATGCATATCTAAGGTCCCTTTCAAGTCAGTGCAGTCAAAAGACAAAGCCCTTTACATCTAATAATTCGATAATCCCAAACTCACTCATCAAAATCCGTATGGTACTCTTTGTTGATCTAGAATCATGACATTTTAAGAAGAAAGGCTTCACAGTATAAACAAAGAGAAAAATCCGAAATTGTGTAATATGTCACATGAGAATATATTTCTTTCGTCATTTGTTATCCGACTTCAAACCTAAAACATTTTCGAAAGTCTCGGAGTTCCTGGAACTGATATCTTTCCAGTATCAATGTCGATAAAAGGCAAAAATCGTTGAGTTTATCGATTCCCAGAATGGATGAACTGTCTATATACATAATTAAGTTTGTACGAAACCATCAGAGCTACTTGCACCCGGCCAATTTTTTAGTTTAACCTCTCCGCGTCTGAGAAATGTCGAATGCCGTTGAACTAGAAAATATTTCCATCGAATGAGAACATTACTGTGTCTATATATCGACAGAAATACGAGTGTTAGTCATTCAGCAACCTATTCTCTGCATATAGCAACCTACTCGCCGCGTTGTGTACTGCCATTAGCTATGAACCTTATTTTCATAACTTGAACTGGTGGCAAAAATATTGGGTTTGTCTACGTTACTGTAGGTTGATAAGAAGAGTAATTAAATATGTCAGGTCAAAAGAGAACTCTAACAACGACAGCGTGTGGAATAAGAGTGGGCCATAAAGGTACAATGTCCTTCTAGAACGCGACGTCGTAAAAGTTGACCAGTTATGTGCCTGCGGGCTTATCGCTTATCGGCACCGGTTTGGCAGTACAACATGGCGTTCATAGACCAACGGAGAGATAAAGAGTAAGAGCAGGGATTATGGTTGGCCATAGTTGAGCGGCTCTTATGAATTATGATGGCTGCACTCTGGATAACTGCGCAGTTTGAATGCCAACACAAATTTACGATGCACGTACCTGCTACAGCGCCGAAGTCCGGAGCTTGCAAAGACCCGAGGAAGCTAGAATATTCCTTCAGCATTACGAAGCGCATCGGGTCGTTCACAAGGCAATCGGTTGCTTACAGACATAAATTTAAAAGACTGCTGCCAGCTAAGTTTTGTTCGAATAAAACTATTTCGGAGCCAGAAAGGGTGTACATCTTAGTGGATAATTCACTACGGAAATTTACAAACTTCGTCCCTTTACAGTTTTTGGAGATTTCACTTTTCCAGTTTCTCTTTTACGCGTTCATATGTCTTAGGCAACTGTCGGCTACCGTAAGGAAAAGAAGGAAGGAAAATTAGGGGTTATAAGATGTATTAATTCCGGTTGGGGAAGAAAGGGTACGAAGTCAGCCGTGTCCTTTCAAAGGAACCACCCCAGTAGTTACACGTAGAACCTGACTCTGGATTGCCAAAAGGGGATTTGAATCGGTGTCTTCTCTCTGTGCCACCATGCTGTCCAATGATTTCCGATGGCTTCATGGGCATTTCAGCACGAAGAATTTCATGTTACTGACATTTCCTTAAAGATTTAATCTATGTACCTGTACTTCGATTACGAAATGTGTAACAAGTTTGGCCTCAAGTATGTTTTTATCGCTCGAAACATGAGGAATTTTTACAGCATAGGCTCATTGTTGTTACAAATATTTTACCGATTTCATTTATATTATTGTCCGATTTCGATCTCTTGGTCACTATCAAGTGTGACTATATGTACTACGATCAGTATGAGTCAAATTACCGACCGTACATGGCAACCGTGCTGTGTTTAAACATACGAAACGACCGCATCGGCAGTGCAAATACTCTCATGCACAGCATAATAAAACCTGGCGATGTGCTCGTGTTCGGGAAACCCATACCGTTTTGATAGCTTACACGTCAGAGTTGACTGAAAGAGTTCAAACCATCGTCACCATGGACGTACACCCAAGTAGTAGCAAAACATTTGTGTCGTTCTTCACTGGTACAATATCACGCTACTATATTTCAATTGTTTTTACACTAGTAACAAACCACTGTATAGGAGAATTACGTAAGTCACCCAGCAACTTTGACTGACAAGTCTGGCTGCTTTGCAGGTAATCAGTATTCAGTACGATAACTTATTGTCTGACAAGAACAACCGGAAGCTTTCTGACTGTGGAGAAGCAGTGGAGAACGTATCTGAGAGCCGCCACAAGCTAGACCACCCTGAATGTAATCAAGTCACCATCCCTGGGCTGTTATGTGGTTGAGAAGTGCATATCCCATTGAGGCTCTCTCTAGATGTGCTTTTCCAGTCTCCTTAAATTTTGAGAATGAAACCATGGTCCAAGCGGGCTGTCATCGGAGAAAAGGGTATCGTCAAAAGTGCCCCAGGGAAGTGTGATAGGACCGCTGGTGTTCTTTATATACATAAATGGTTTGTCTGACAGGATAGGCAGCAAACCGCAGTTCTTTGCTGATGATACCGTGGTGGGCCGTAACTTGTCGAAGTTGAGTGACTGTAGGAAGTTACGACAGACAGAATTTCCAGTTGGTGTGATGAATAGCAGCTAGCTCTAAGTGTGGAAAAACGTAAGTTAATACGAATGAGTAGGAAGATCAAACCTGTAATGTTCGGATAATTACTACTGTCCTGCTTGACACAGTCAAGTAGTTTAAATACCTGGGCGTAACGTTGCAAAGCGATTTGAAATAGAACGAGCATGTGGGAAGTGCTGTAGGGAAGGCGAATGGTCGAGTTCGGTTTATTGGGAGAATTTTAGGAAAGAATGGTTCTCTTGTATAAGAGATCGCGTATAGGACGCTAGTGCGACCTATTCTTGAGCACTGCTCGTGTGTTTGGAATCTTTACCAGGTCGGATTAAAGGAACACATCGAAGCAATTCAGAGGGGGCTGTCAGATTTGTTACCGGTGGGTTCGAACAACACGTAACAGCCACAGACAGATGGTTCGGGAACTCAAATTGGAATCCCTGGAGGGAAAGGCGACGTTCTTTCCGACGAACACTGTTGAGAAAGTTTATTAGAGAACCGGGATTTGAGGCTGACTGCCAAACGATTCAACTGCCGCCAACATACATTGCGCGTTAAGGACCACGAAGATAAGATACGAGAAATTAGGTCTCACACTGGGACATATTTACAGTCGTTTTTCCCTCGCTCTATTTGCGAGTGCACTAGGAAAGAAAATGACTACCAGTGGTACAGGGTACCAACCGGCACGTACAGTACGGCAGCTTCCGGGGTATTTATGTACATGTAAGATCTATTAATTGTATGTGCGATAAGCTAATTTCGACCTTTGGTCATTTTTAGGCACTTATCACAAGCCTCACGCTTCACATCGTATTTGACTAAATGGCCAGTATATATGTAACAGCAGACATCGCCTTCAAGTGCGTGTGTAGTACAAATACAATCCAGTAGCGCAGAATGTCTAGTGCACCAATGGACTGTATTTGTGCACACGAAAACGACGTGCGCTGTTACATATGTACTGGCTATTTAGTCAAATGTAGTGTGGAGCTTGAGGCTTGTGACAAGTGCTTGACAATGACCAAATGTCGAATTTATCTTATGGTACAGACAATTAGATTAAGACCTACTTGGACCATGTTTTCGTTCTTGATACATATTCAGACTGTTAACCCCCACAAGAACAAAACTCTTTACATTTGATCAATCTCTGTCCGAAACGTTGAGAATGACGTTCACAATTCAAAGAAGTGATCGCTATAACAAAACACACACTCTCTCTCTCTTTCTCTCTCTCGCTCTCTGACACACACACGCACAAACACACACAAATATATTCATGTAGCTAAATAGTCGTCGCTTCACCAACTTTAGCAATAGCGAAAGAGGAAAAATTGAACGAGCCAATACCACTTGCCAGCCTCAACCCACGACATCAATATGTTATACATAAAAAAATTCACCGAAATGTAGCTTTTATCGCGAAACGATATTCGTTTGTTGCGGCAACCCGCTACAAAACTGTCAGCTTTCAGCCCAGTCTAGCTCTGAGTCTACTCTACAAATCAGTATGTCACCACAACTAAAATTGCACATCTTTCACATTCGTTGGCTTCACCAATCCAAAACATACTGTCGTCTTTTAACTTAACCTAAACCTGGAGCTACATTACAAATCAGTCCATCATTACTTAAATTCCAAAGAATGGACTGATGTGTGTGTGTGTGTGTGTGTGTGTGTGTGTGTGTGTGTGTGTGTGTGTGTGTGGTGTGGGGGTGAGCGAGGGGTGAGAACGAAAAGGTATAGAGGAACTACAGCAAACAGGTTCACGTCGATGCATTTTGCAGTAGAATAAACGTATCTGCACAGGATGGACTTACGTGGAACAGATTAAACCAGTCTTCTCAGTCTTCGGGGTGAAGAGCACCAAAAGCTGAGAGTACAGAAACAAAATAAATATTGTCAGTACTCTGTTCTGCCTCTGCTTCCGTACATATGACGTCGAAAGCCACAACGTCTATACGCCACGGACCATACTGACGATTTGTATCGGTAGGTTAAAGCTATTCGTAACAGATGTAAGAGTAGTATTGATGATGTATTTCTGAGTAGTATATCGAAGGAGACCAAGGACAAATCTTGACACGGAATCAAAGTTCAAGGAGAAGAAATAAAAACTTAGCGGTTTACCGATGACATTGTAATTCTGTTTGAGACTGGTAAGAATTTCAAAGCGCAGTTGAACGGCATGGATAGTGTCTTGGAAAGGGTTTATAAGACGAACACCAGTAAAAGTAAAACAATGTTAGTGCAATGTAGTCCAATTAAATGACATGACGCTAAGGGAATGATATTAGGAGATGAGACATTAAAAGTAGTAGATGATTTTTGATATTTGGGCAGCAAAATAACTGACCATGGCCGAAATAGGGAAGATATAAAATGCTGACTGGGAGTAGCAAGAAAAGCATTTCTGATAAAGTGGAATTTGTTAGCAAAACTATTATTGATTTAAGAGTTAAGATGCCTTTTCTGAAGTCTGGAGTGTAGGCTTGTAAGGAGATGAAACGTGGACGATAGGAAGTTCGGGTAAGAAAATAGACGCTTTCGAAATGTCGTGCTATAGAAAAATGCTGCAGATTAGATTGGTAAATCGAATGCCGAATGAGGAGGTATTAAACTGAGAAAAAGAAGAAAAGTATGGCAGAACTAGATTAGAAGAAGGGATCTGTTGATAGGATACATTCTGAGACGTCAAGGATTTGTCAGTTTGGTAATAGAAGTGTTTGGGGTAAAAATTGTGGAGGGAGACAAGAACTTGAACATAGTTAGCAGGTTAAGATGGATGTAGGTTGCAGTAGTTATGCAGAGATGAAAAGGCGTGCACAGAAATGACAAGCGTGGCTCTCTGGCTCTGGCTCTGAGCACTATGGGACTCTACTGCTGTGGTTATCAGTCCCCTAGAACTTAGAACTACATAAACCTAACTAACCTAAGGACATCACACACATCCATGCCCGAGGCAGGATTCGAACCTGCGACCGTAGTAGTCGCACGGTTGACAAGCGTGGGGAACTGCATCAAACCAGCCTTCGGACTGAATCACACAAGAGCAAGAGAAATACTGAAGAAGCATTTGACCTAAAGACTATGGTACAGAAAGAGTAAGTAAACCCAGACGGCAACTCACGCGCTCGCGCCATCCTTCGAAAGCAGACGGAAGCCAAGCGGTTACCTCTGAGCCGAGCGCTGCCAGCCTAGCTACTGCTGCTGCCTCCTCTGCCGGGCACAGAGGACTCCCTCGCACTAGTTCCAGACGACAGTCTGGAGGGCGGAAGGTTATTTCCGTCCGGAATGCGCCAGATGTCGGCAGGTGTCTTTCCCGGCTGCGAACCGCCTCAGCTCTGTCCAAAGCTGCCACGGAGTACAGGCTCCCTTATCTGTGTAGCCGTTGATAATCTGACAGGCTTGACACCTGGCAGCTCAGCGAGGTTGATAACAACGCATCTTTCGCGTTGCCGTCGAGTTTATCGTCAGTATGGTAGTTATTCCGAGAACAGAACACGAGAGGTGATACGATCTGTCGCAAGCAATGTCAAGACTTATGTATGATGTTCAAGGTGCAAGTGCTACTCTGAGATGATGAGAGGCTGGTACAGGAGCAGAATTCGTACCGGGCCGTATCGAACCTGTCACAATGACGAAAAGCACCTCTTCTCACGTGTTGCAGCACGTGATTTCAAGATTATATGGCTGCTTCGTAACTTGGTAAACTGGTTCTCAGTTAGCTGAGCGGGCTCATGGTGGGTGATCGTACCTCAGGAAAGTCAAAAGTAATTCTCGCAGATGGATCCAAGGATGTAGGCTGTTATATTGTGATTAAAGTGGAAACTCACTGCCGAATGAGCATGACAAACAAAACGGATAAGTACCTTGCTGGTTAATCAAACTGCAACATGCAGGTGTAGTTCAAGTTGGCAAGAAGAAAACTATAGAGCGTGACACACGGAAGACGGACGGCTTTGAACTGCGTAGTACTGAAGGTACGGTGGTGGGAGGTGGTCGTTGTGGGGATAGCTCTGATCCACACAAGGTGCCATTTCATTTACTCAGTCACTATGGAGTAGTGGGACTTGCAATATCGAGTGCTTGTCTATGACAGTTTCGTGAAAAGTGGTGATTCTATTATTGCTACGCAGCGATTGTTTCGTCCGCGGTTTAATGTCGGTCGACATGGAGCTGTTCCAAGCCATAACACAATCCTCAGATGGGTGGAAAACGTCGTCAGATCAACTGGAAACATCCTGGCCCAAGACGCAGAGTAACGACACCAGAAAATGTTGAAAGGGTAAGGCAAGCGGCAGTCAGAAGCCCAGGACGGTCAGCTAGACGTCATGCTAGTGAGTTACGAATCAGTCGTGAATCGGTTAGACGAATTTCGCATAAAGAATTAAAATTCCATCCCTACAAAATGCTCAGTGTCCAACAACTTAAGGAAACTGATTTTGCTGTACGAGAAGACTTCACTTACAGAATGCAAGTGATTTTGGGATCGAATGAAAATGAAATTTTATTGAAGAGAGATGAAGCTCATTCTCATTTAAACGGGACCACGAATAAGCAAAACCTACGTTACTGGGCTCCAGAGCATCCACACCTTATCCACCAGCGTCCTCTACACTCAGAAAAGTAACAGTCTGGTGTGCTCTTGGCTCTGTTGGCATTATTGGACCTTATTTTTTGAAGAGAACGGGGCCACAGTTACTGTTAATTCGGTGCGTTACATTCGTATGCTTGAAACATTCTTGAAACCAGAACTAAGAAGATGACGAATCCCTTTAGAAAGCGTTTGTTTGCAGCAGGATGGGGCAACATCGCACACCGCGAACACTTCAATGGCAGTTCTTAGACGCATGTTTCCTCGCCGGATTATCTCGCGTTTTGGCAATGTTCCTTGGCTTCCCAGGTCTCAAGAATTGTCAGTATGTGACTTTTTTCTGTGGGGGTACCTCAAGAACTGTGTCTATAACCACAAACCACGAAATTTGGACGAGTTGAAGAATGCGATCATTCAAGAAATTTCTGCCATCCCTGCAGAGATTTTAGTCCGTGTGATGGAGGATTTTGAGAAGAGACTTGAGTCCTGCATTCTAAATGATGGACATCACCTCGACGACATTATTTTTCACATATAACTTTGTTACTAAAATGGCAAGTAATGAACTTTGATTTTGTGTAAATAAACATGCATTAATTTTAAAGCTGGCTGAGTATTATTTCATTAAAAACCGTCCGTCTCCCGTGTGTCACCCTAAAACTAACTGGAGGACATGCAGTTGAGTAGCATGTAAGTGCAACCGCAGAAGGTAGACTGGTATGCAAACTTAAGGACGAAGGTAACTATTGTGTGTCACTGCTAAGCCAAATAGCTCGATCAAACTTGAGCCATACGTAGAAAGAACTGCTACAGTGTAGTAAAGATGGTAACTGAAAGAAATACACAATGAGACGCTCAGAAATGACACTTTTATTCAAAGACAATAATTACACTCAAGCCACTTCGATTCATGATAGTCCTCCGGACATTACAGACTGTGGTAAATGATTCTAACAGGATGTGTGGTCACCACGGACGATAGTGTATACTCTGCAATGTGCTACCGTGCTGCCCACAAGGTTGATGCGGAGTTATTGTTGTACGATGTTCAGTTCTTCCAACTGTGCAGTTGACAACAGCTGGATGGCAGTCGGTGCACATGGCCACGCTGCAGTACGTCTCCCCAATGCATTCTACTCTGCTAGATGGGGTTTAAGTCAGGGGAATGGGCAGCCCAGTCCATTGACCGAATGTCCTCCCGTTCCGAGAGCTCCTGCACTTGCGCTGTTCGGTTCAAAAGATGTTCAAATGTGTGTGAATTCCTGAGGCACCGAACTGCTGAGGTCACCGGTCCCTAGACTTACACACTACTTAAACTAAATTATGCTAAGGACAACACACCACGCCATTGCCCGAGAGAGGACTCCAACCTCCGGCGGGAGCGGCCGCGCAATTCGTGACATCGCGCCTCCAGCCGCGCGGCCACTCCGTGCGCCTGCGCTGTTCGGTGCATTGCCGAATGCATTCCTGGAAAGACACGCGTGAGGAAGGAATTCAGTGTCACAATAACGTTACCCCGTGAGCGTAATGTGATTAAAGATTTGGAGGTTCATGCAACGTTATGCCTTCCCACATCGAAACACCAGGACCACTAAACTGATCATGTTCTGTGTGCTGGACGCACTCCCTTCCGAGCGGTGAATCTTTCACCAACTTTAGGTATACACGTAGAATTTCAAAACAAGCTACGAGGGTTCCCCATAAAGTAATGTACCGGTTTTTTTTCAGCTGAAAATAATGCTGCGAATGCGAAACGTTACGTACGTATTACTGGATTTGAAGTGTCCTGAATGAGCGCTCCAAGTTTCCGTCACTTCCGACAGATAGCGTAGCTGCAGGACAGTTTCAAAATGGCGTCTTTAGGTGATGTACGTTACAAGCAACGTGCCGGCATTTAATTTCTCACTGCACAGAAAGGAACTGTGGGGAATGTTCACAAACGCTTGTGCAAAGTCTATGGAGCATCTGCTGTCGACATAAGTACAGTTAATCGCTGGGCACGGAGGGTAAGGTCATCAGAAGGCTGTTCGACAGAGCTCCACCATTTGCAGCGGTCGGCAAGACCATGCACGGCTGTCACACCTGACATGTGGCAGCAAGCTGATGTTGTTATTCACGAGGACAGACGCATTACCACTCGGCAATAGGCGCTGCATCTATCAAGCAGCAAAGGGAGTATGGATGCAGTTATCCGCACTCTTGGATATTCAAAAGTGTGTGCAAGATGGGTCCCGCGGTGTCTAACGGTGGATCACAAATTGCACAGATTGTGACAGGTAATGAAACCTGGGTTCACCATTGTGAGCCCAAAACAAAACGACAGTCTCTGGAAAGGCGCCACCCCAATCCCCACAGAAGAAGAAATGCAAAGCAACTGCTTCCGCCGGTAAGATCATGATCTGGGACTATGAAGGTGTGATTCTCATTGATGTGGCGCCAAGAGGCGGTACCATTAATTTCTAAGCACATGTCAACACATTAACAAAACTCAAGACGCGCTTCCAGCGACTTCGGCGCCACAGCAATCCAGGAGATATTTTACTGCAACACAATAACGCTCGTCCCCACACAAGTCTGAGGACTGCTGAACACATCGCAAAGCAGGGTTGGACATTGTTACCCCATCCACCCTACAGCTCTGACCTCGGCCCCTCGGACTCCCGCTTGTTTGGACCATTAAAAGAAGCCACTCGTGGCAGACATTTTGAGGACGATGAGGAGGTGATTCACACAGTGAAGCACTGGCTCCGCCACCAGAACAAGGACTACTACCGACGGGGCATACACGCCCTTGTTCTGCGCTGGAGGAAGGCCATAGAACGGTCGGAGATAACGTGGAAAAATAGTGTGTGTAGATAAAACACCAATCTTTCGTGTGGGCAACCCTCATATCTCACACATCGTCCCACAATCGTGTGAAGCCACAATTACATCGCTGAAAGGCCTTGTAAAAGTTAAGCATAATACTGTTTTTATTGAAAGTATATTTTATTTTAAAGAATACGACTTTATCCGCGACATTTATGTTTGTTACTTAAATTTATCTAACAATACTCGCACAGTTTGATGATAGGTGGTCTCTAAATTTTAGACTAGAGTTTCGCAATGTTGCTATGTATAAGCAAAGGGAGAGTCAGAAGGGAATGAGTTATTGCTATTTGCACTATAAGACGTTGATGGCAATAAATGGATTGGAGGCAATATTACTTCAAGCGGTGTGGTATTCTGCACATTTGAATTCGTTATCCTTCCAGCATCAGTTTCTTACCGGGCTATTGAAATTTCGATGCAGGTTATTCACATCATGCTCTCTG
Organism: Schistocerca piceifrons; assembly: GCF_021461385.2. Lineage (NCBI taxonomy): Eukaryota > Metazoa > Arthropoda > Insecta > Orthoptera > Acrididae > Schistocerca > Schistocerca piceifrons. Next base: position 933,394,306 of record NC_060139.1, on the reverse strand, counting down.
TGAGCTGCAAATTCATTTCTACTCCGAACTGTCTCTGTTAAACTTCTTCGTGTAGTTTGCTGTCTGCCTCGGGATAAAATCTTGGTCTGTCTCTTCGTCCTTTCGGGTATACATGTCATGTTGTGACATTTCGTATTTTTTGGCCAAATGCTTCATAGTACTACCTCTATTTCTCCTGTTTCTCTGGCCCTAGGATGGCATATTCCAAAGGCATGAGAAGGCCTGAAAATGAATTGTTCTCAATGTCGTCTCCACGGCGGACAAATAGAAACGATTCAGAAAATCTACTGGGTGCAATAAATTGCGCAACATTGTGGCACGTTTTTCGGTTTCGATAAGGAACCTTCTACTTGCAATTTTCGTATTGCGACAGTCTCGGATTGCACAACATGAAACTTATTCCACGACTAATGTACCGTGACTCCAGCTTGGTCTGTACGCTGCTTTATAGTGCTGTTTGCATCTATGTTGCCTTTACAACATGAAATTATTCCGTCAACTAGGTTGCAGTTAGCTTCTTTCTTTGTCTTTCTTATCAAACCTGCGCCACTTTTCCTCCCCAAAACACACTGCCATGAGAAAGGAAAATAAATCCATTGTTACCAGCTGTTTACACGCTCGCTTGGTGTACACAGAGAACGAGTGCTTTCTTTGTGGTGTGCTACTATAGAACACGAAGCCAAACAGGTCGTGAGAAAGAACAAAGGGCAAAGCGTTAAATTTAAACTGCAGGATAACAACGAAATTGTTTCGTTCCTGCCGCATTAAAGTCGCCGCTGACTACATTTTATCCACGCTTTTTTTTTTGTAAAGGCCGATAAAAATTAGAGAGAAATGACAAAACAACAGCCCACATGTGGATGTCTTTATCGGCAATACGTCTGACTGAGTTATGTGGAATTATACAATAACAGAATCAAAAACGGTTCAAATGGCTCTGGGCACTATGGGACTTAACTTCTGAGGTCACCAGCCCGCTATAACTTAGAACTACTTAAACCTAACTAACCTAAGGGCATCACACACATCTATGACCGAGGCAGGATTCGAACCTGCGACCGTAGCGGTGGTGCTGTTCCAGACTGTAGCGCCTAGAACCACTCGGACACTCCGACCGGCAATAACATTATCACAGGCAGATTTTTTGTGTAGTGTTACACCACACACTGCAAGTTGAAAGTCATCAACAGGTCTGTTTATGTGAGTACATTAGTGACACTATTTATACACTGAAGATCCAAAGAAACTGGTACACCTGGCTAATATCGTGTAAACCCCCGCGAGCAAGCAGAATTGCGGCAACAGAACGTGACAAGGGCTCTACTAATGTCTGAAGTAGTGCTGGAGGGAATTGACACCATGCATCCTGCAGAGCTATCCATAAACCCGTAAGAGTAGTGATCTCTTCTGAGCAGCGCGTCGCAAGGCGTCCGAGACATGCTCAATGCCACGCGGAGTGGCCGCTCGGTTAGAGGCGCCATGCCACGAATTGCGCGGCCCCTCTCGCCGGATTCGAGTCCTCCCTCGGGCTTGGGTTGTGTGTTGTCCTTAGCGTAAGTTAGTTTAAGTAATGTGCAAGTTTAGGGACCGATGACCTCAGCAGTTTGGTCCCTTACGAATTCACACATATTTGAACATGCCCAGTAATCTTTATGTCTGGGGAGTCTGGTGGCCAGCGAAAGTGTTTAAACTCAGAAGAGTGTTCCTGGAGCCACGCTGTAGCAATTCTGGACGTGTGGGGTGCCGCATAGTCCTGCTAGAAGTGCCCGTCGGAATCCACAATGGACACGAATGGATGCAGGTGATCAGACAGGGTGCTTAAGTACGTGTTACCTGTCAGAGTCGTATCTAGAAGTATCAGGGTTCCAATATCATTCCAACTGTACTCACCTCACACCATTACAGAGCCTCCACCAGCTTGAACGGTCCCCTGATGACATCCAGAGTCCATGGATTCATGAGGTTGTCTCCATACCCGTACAAGTCCGTCCGCTCTATACAATTTTAAACGAGACTGGTCCGACCAGGCAACAAGTTTCCAGGCATCAACAGTCCAATGTCGGCGTTGATGGGCCCAGGCGAGGTGTAAATCCTTGTGCCGTGCAGTCATCAAGGGTACGAGAGTGGGCCTTCGGCTCCGAAAGCCCATATCGATGATGTTTCGTTGCATAGTTGGTACGCTGACACTTTTCGATGGCCCAGCATTGAAATCTGCAGCAATCTGCGGAAAGGTTGCACTTCTGTCACGTCGAACGATTCCCTCCAGTCGTCGTTGGTCCCTTTCTTGCAGGATATTTTTGCGGTCGCTGCGATGTCGGAGATTTGATGTTCCACCGGATTCCTGATATTCACGTTACACTCGTGAAATAGTCGTACGGTAAAATCCACACTTCATCGCTACCTCGGAGATGCTGTGTCCCATCTCTCGTGCACTGACTATAACACCACGTTGAAACTCACTTAAATCTTGATAACCTGCCGTTGTAGCAGGAGTAATCGATCTAACAACTGCTCCAGATACTTGTTGTCTTATATAGGCGTTGCCGACCGCAGCGCAGTATTCTGCCTGTTTACACATCTCTGTATTTGAATACGCTTGCTTATACCAGTTTCTCTGGAGCTTCAGTGTATACAACTAGCTGATAAACCTGACGTTGGCTAGGTTTTTATTTATAGCTGTGACTTGTGGAATTTATTTTTGTCATGTAATGCTTCTTTGTACACGCTGTTTGAAATAGTATTATTGGGGACATGAACGAGGAGCCTGTTTGCTTCACTAACATGAGACAGAGCTATGTAGAGCTGGCCATGCGAAAACTGGTAAACTGTAAGAGGAAGCGGGATTTCGTGTATAACAACTCGCTCGCCGGTCAAAATTTCTGCGTCTATGATGTGAGGTTGGAGAGAAGTAGCTTTAAAAGCTTCTATGAGTGAAATGTTCTCGATCGGAGTTACGTTGCGGTTCACTTTCAGAAGGAGTTTCCAAGGAACGAGTTAAAGCCGGATGTTCTTCAGCCGTAGCAAGTCTCACCTCACAAGCTACCCGATCTGAAGGCCTGTGTACACGAACACGTTGCTGAGATTCCACCTGAGCTGCTGCGAGCAACTGTTTATCACGTCGTTTTAAGGATGCACCCTGTCGTCGACGTTTCCGGTGCTTATGTTTAACGAACTGTGTAAGCGCCGGTTAGTAATAGAATCAACATAAATGCCTTTCTCACTTGTTTCACTTCTTCTGCCACCTCCCGTTCCTAATCTGTTACATATGAAAACATTTCTATATGCCAGATTTGCACCTGGAGCCCAAAATTGTTCCATATTAACGCATTAGCATAACTTGCAAGTTTCGCTGCCATACGATAATTACCGTTGACATTGGAACCCTGTGAGTATTCGCATTTTAATAGTAACCGCCCGGTATATTAATGACATAGCAGACAATATTAATAATAACATCAGATCTTTTGCAGACGATAGTTATGTTTTATGTACTATCTGAAAAAGGTAGCACAAATATTCCAGACAGAAGTAGATATTTCAAACAGTTTTCAGTATTCGTAAATGTAAAATTCTGAACTTCAAATACCCCAGAAAAAGTAGTATACAATGACGAAAATATCAGTGAGGCACAACTGGAATCAGTCAAATCAAACAAATATTTGCAAGTAACAATTTGTGGGGATATAAAGTGTAATGATCACATAGGATCAATAATATGTAAAGCACGTCGCAGACGAAGGTTTCTTTGGAAGAATACTGCAAAAATAACGCCGGTCTACTTCTGAAACATCCGTACGATGAATTCTAGAATAATGGCCAAGCGCCTGGGATCCACACCCAAAATTAAAAGCCGAGGATATCGAAGGTATACAAAGAAGGGCAGCATGAATGGTCACTTGCAAAAGTGCGCCACGGAAAATGTTGAGAAACCTGAGCTAGCAGCCACTAGAAGACAAACGTTAACAACCCCTGGAATGTCTAATAACAAAGTTTAAGGCCCAGCAGAGGAATATAGTAATATACTACATCTTCCTATGTTTCGTTCCAGTAGGGCCAAAGAGAAGATTAGAAGGCGCGCAGAGGCCGCCATCCTTCCCAACCCTTTTGTGCGGACAAAACAGTAAAAAAAATGTTAATGCGTAATACAATAAGAAGTGCCTCTGCAGTTGTCTTCAACATGGTTTGCCGAATATGCATGTAGATCAAATTACTGTAAGCCGTCAAGAAAAGTTAACGGCTCGCCCCTTTCAGTACAATACTCACACACGCCGTTCCCTAAGTAGATCAGCGCTAAGTAGTTCACAAATGTTCATTGTTTCGCCTACTCTGACTGCAGTTCTGCTGTCAATATGTCGTAACAACCCGTCCCTTGTCGAACTATAGTTACAGGTTTGCCTTTCATCACGCCAGCAAGCAAGGCTGCCAAAGTGCTGTTATAGCGGATGTTGTTGTTCTCTTGTAGTTAGCGCAACACGGAAGCGCGCACTGAGACAATTGAAGGCACCAAGCACTCACGCAACGCAAACCAAATGCACAAAACACAAGTTTCAGTGTCGTAATTTGCAAAGGCACGTACAAAACACTACGTAATAAATGACATCAGAAAATAGTCAGCACAATTAACTCGATCGTTTCTGCCACATGTCGACTGAACATTTTCAGTGCAACCGATTGTCGCGCCGATGATATCTAAATATATGGAAGTCTATGTTCTGACTGATTCATTAACGCCCAGCCCAAACCGCTGATGATACGAACTTGATATTTTCCAAAATTCAACCCGCGAGGGGGTGAAATAATGCTACACTGACTCATTATGGCCCAGCCCCAATGGCAAGGATACAAACTTAAAATGTGGATAGCGTGTGGATCTTATACTGGAGACATCATTTAAGAAGGGATTGTTCGCACCTCTTCTAAGGGGGTGAAACAGGGAATAAAATACTTTTTGAAAATATGTAGATATTAAAGCAATTTGAAGCTTGAACTGAGAAAACTGATAATAGATTTCTTAGTCAGAAATTAAGAAGTACGTACTTCAACATTTTTTGAGATTCAGTCACTAATGGGATAAAGCACTAGATGAAATTTTTTTGGAACACAAATCATTATTAAAGAAATACTGAAGTATTTTTGAAGTTCCATCTATCAAAATTGGTATTGGACTTCTCGGTTAGAAACAAAAAAAACCTGATTCAGAGTTTTTCGAAATTCATCCCCTAAGGAGGTGAAATACGGGATAAAAGAGTTTATGGAAATATTTAATTAGGAAAGCGTTTTCGAAGGTAAATTTATGAAAATTTGTATTTGGCTTCTCGGTTAAAAAGGAAAAATAACGTGCTTTAGTGTTTTTCAGAATTCATCCCCTAAGTGGGTGAAATAGAGCCTGACTGATTCATTGACTCATCTTCAGCCAGCCCAAACCGCTAAGGACAGAAACTTGAAGATTGAGGAAGATGTTGATCTTATACTGTAGGCATCGATTAAGGACGGATTTTTCGCAATTCCGCGCCTAAAGGATAAAATAGGGGATGAAATGTTTTTTGAAAATATTTCACATTTAATTCCATTTAAGGCTAGAACTACGAAAAGTGGTGTTTGATTTCTCAGTCAGAAATAAACAAATAGGTGTTTCAGCGCTTTTTGGAAACTTAGCCCCTAATTGGTAAATTTTTTAAAATGTAGTTCATTATTAATGTACTAATAAAGCATTTTTAAAGATACGTCTACGAAAATTGGTATTGGACTCCTTGGTTAGAAATAAAAAAAAACGTGTTTCAGTGTTTTTGGAATTTCAACCCCTATTTCTATAAACTTTTTTGGGTATGAAAGCATTTTTCAAGCTAAATTTAAGAAAGTTTGTATTCGGCTTCTCGGTTAGAAATAAAAAAAACCTATGTTTCAGTGTTATTGTAAATTCAAGCCCAAAGGGAGTGAAATAGGGGATGAAAAATTTATGAAGATACCAGGTGATCAAAAAGTCAGTATAAATTTGAAAAGTGAATAAATCACGGAATAATGCAGATAGAGAGGTACAAATTGACACGCATGCTTGGAATGAAATGGGGTTTTATTAGTACCAAAAAAATACAAAAGTTCAAAAAGTGACCGACAGATGGCGCTTCATCTGATCAGAATAGCAATAATCATCATAACAAAGTAAGACAAAGCAAAGATGATGTTCTTTACAGGAAATGCTCAATATGTCCATCATCATTCCTCAACAATAGCTGTAGTCGAGGAATAATGTTGTGAACAGCACTGTAAAGCATGTCCGGAATTATGGTGAGGCTCTGGTGTCGGATGTTGTCTTTCAGCATCCCTAGAGATGTCGGTCGATCACGATACACTTTCGACTTCAGGTAACTCCAAAACCAATAATCGCACGGACTGAGGTCTGGGGACCTGGGAGGCCAAGCATGACGAAAGTGGCGGCTGAGCACACGATCATCGCCAAACGACGCGCGCAAGAGATCTTTCAGGCGTCTAGCAATATGGGGTGTTTTTTCGGTTCTAATAAAACCCCATGTCATTCCTAGCATGTGTGTCAATTTTTACCCCTCTATCTACATTATTCCGTGGTTTATTAAGTTTTCAAATTTATACTGGCTTTTTGATCACCCGGTATATCGTTACATTAAAACACTTTTTAAATCTATATTTGTGAAAATTTATGCTTCACTTACAAAGAAAAAAAGAATGAAAATTTCTGTGGAAATCACCACAAGAATTCAAAAACAAACAAACACCGTCCGAACTGGCTTCGAAGGCCCAACGGTACCGACCAGGCGCTGTGTCATTCTGTCCTTAGGCGTTACCACATGCGTATAGGGAGGAGCATGGGGTCAGCCCACCGCTTTCCTGGCCGTAGTCAGTTTTCGTGATGGGTGCCGCTGTTTCTCAATCAAGTAACTCCTCAATTGGCCTCACAAGGGCTGAGTGCACCCCGCCTGCCAACAGCACTCGTCAGATCCGAATGGTGACCAATCTAAGTGCTAGCCAAGCCCGACAATGCTTAACCTCGATGATCTGACGGGAAGCGGTGTTACAGACACGGCGAGGCCGTTGGCACCGCAAGAACTCAAAAAGGGAGGATTAACACAGACCTCCGACTCTAGCAACCAGCATCACGTTTTGGTCAGTAGTACGTTCGAAAAATACCACGCTTCTATGGCCATAACTAGCGTGCAAAGTTTAGATGATGTTGCAATTTGTGAACCATATAACAATTCAATAAAGAAAACAAATATATAGTATACGCGAGCAAAGCAGCGGGTGCTAAGCTAGTTGCAGTTTCGATTTTGCAATATGTAGCTGGAGTCAGTCCAGACAAATACCGCTCATCGTGCCTTTCATGCGACGCCCCGTGTCGACGGAAAGCGCCGGTTTGCTTTCCGTTATGAAGAGAATGATTTTTAAAGATGAGTTTTACGTGCCCCATTCGACAAAAAGTCCCAAATTAGTGTAGTGTGATATTTGTTTTATCGATATTTATGAACAGGGGCACAAAAACGAGAAGAAAAACCAGTTTTCCAGCAGCATCAGTGCGTTCCTAGCCCGCGCCGAGTTCTGCCGTCATGCAGCAGCAATGCTCAGTCGCTGTTGGAGAACCGGTTACTCTTCGTGCTTTACTACCTCTGGTCATAAATATCGATCAAACAAATATCACACCAGACTAATCTGGGACCGCTTTATCGATCTGTAACCGAGCCACCTTTACGATCCTGACGGTTCATAAAAACAACAAAGACGGTCAAACTTAATTACCGGGACTGAAGGTTTGAGAAAGATTCCCTTCGCGAGAACAGCTCTCTTTGAGCTGTTTTAGCGAGGAACAGTGTGAGTCACCGAGCAAGAACACTGCTAATCTTATCATATTAGAGCGCTACAAGTATTATGGTCAATTAACACAGTGAGACTCTTAGCTACCGATGACGCGTCTTCATTCCATAGAAACAAGCAATCTACTGTGTTGTAACAGGTGGTCATAATAGCAAGTGAGAGCTTTTGCAAGGCGTATCTCGCCTTGAATTATAGCTGGTAATAAAGATGCGGCTCAGACGGACTTCGCAACTGGTAATAAAATACTGAAGTACCGTTGTGATAGTTTACATCTCGAAAACGTGTGACATTCAGAACAGTATAATGCGTTTCTGTCTCAACAGGCCGGGGACTCTTAATGGACGATTCTGATTGTAAAGATACACCTCTATGGAGGCTACATAAATATTTTTTCTCCTTTTATTATTTTGTTTTATTTGTTATATTTAGCAATATGTCGTTACATTCAAATATTACAAATACATCTAATTAACGTTAAAGTTTCAATATATTTTTCTTTAGCTATGCTATAAGTGAGTCTCTTTCGACTATAGAAACTGGACAGTCGAGGAGTACGTGTCGATTGGCTTTTGTGTTGGTGGACACGGACAAAACAGACAAAACATTTAAATTAATATTTGCACTCTGTCAATGTGAACCGCAGAAAGACAATGTTTACTGAATAGTCTGTGAACTGTGGGCTCTGCTTTCATTCCTGGATGGACTAAGAAAGGTATTGCGTGTGCAAGGGACGAATATCGGTAGGTCACTGGTCAAGAACGGCTTGCGCGCACTAACGGATTTGAACATCATCAGGGCTGTTCTTTGATGTGAATAAGTTATGAACTGTATCGCTTCAACCATTGAATTGTGTTTCGCGAATGCCGCGGCCTAGGACATTGCGTAGACAAATATACTCGGTAAAAAGGTCAGTGCCGTGTGTTTCAAACAAACTCTGTAACTGCAATCTAATGACATCAAGCTCCCGGCGACAACAGCGAAGCGACCGGTGTCTGAAACGTACGTATAAGGCACTAACAAACGTAAACGAGACGTACAGAAAAAAGTAAATAAACTGCTCATTACTATTTTCGAAACTAATCTCCGTAACTGTTAAAAGATTTATCACACTGTGAGACAAGACGGTCAATGCCTTTGTGGAAAAAAATCTTTGCGGTTGCCTACGGAACTATGATTCTACGGAGGATGTGTAAGGGCTTCCTAGCGAAACTTCTGCAACACACTCGACAAATGTGGGCGGGCCCACATGTTGCCAAGGCTGTTTCGAGTTCGCTGCAGAAATGTCGCTGGGAAGCCCTTACACATCCTCCACACTGTCCCGATCTCTCCATATACGATTTCCATATTTCAGGAAGCCTGAAGAAGGAGATTCGTTGCTCTCGATTTGCTTCGGATGAAGAGGTGCACGCATGGGCACAGACATGTTTCCGTAGGCATCTGCAAGCATTTTTCCATGAAGGCACTGATAGTCTTGTCTCGCAGTTGGATAAATCTATTAACATGATAATTTCTTCTCGGGTTGCGTAAGTGTTGTTTCCCATCTTGCTTTGTTCGGGCGTATTCAAATGCATTAACGCTTACGGAGATTTCATTTGTATCGCTTTCGCTTGACAGCCCCGTATATAACGCACCCGGAGATATATTCAACACGGAAGGGTAAAGTACCATCCTCTCGCCTCATAGTCATCACATTATGTGGTAATTCTGCAAGGACATGAAATGCACCAAAGGGGAAATTTATGAAACAGGCTGCTAAATATGATGAAGCTCTCAATTGCAAACAATGCGTTTTGTTTGTTTTCTCTTTGAAATAAAATGTTTCACTTGTAATATTGTCACAAAACGGCTCAACAGTGCAACATATAAATGTAATGTTCGTCTCACATACCTGTCTACAATTCATCTGTTGATTTGTAAAATATTAGTCATATGCAACCATTCATTCAGTACGTTTGTCATGTACCACAGATTGTGATTTCTCACGTAATAAATATTATAACGTGAAGCGAACAGATTTGCAAAACGCCACAGTACGGCGGGCGCTCGAATGAATCAGAAATGTGCTTTAGTCTGACTGGTCGGGAGCCGCAGCAGGCGCTGCATTCAAATGTGACATTTGCTGTTTGCGGCTGGTTTGTTTACAGTATTGCATCAGTTATGTGGATTGCGTATATCAGAGTATTTCGAGTAGCTGAGTGCGTTCCTGGGTGCACCCATACCTATCATTCAACAGCATTGGTATTGTATACATGTGTGAACTGTATATAATGTCAGAGAGTGATTTTTTTTTTTAATTCCCTTCATCCTGCTTTTTGCGTGCTTGAATAAATTTACACGGAGAGTATATGAGTACAGCTTTACTGATTTTGATTTGGAGAGTAAATTTAATTTCATTCTTTTTATCTCAGAATCCCGCATGTGGAATTTTAATCACAACTGATTACTGATTAGCACACTTAAATTTATTTAAGGCACCACAGCTAGATTAGATCACCACCTGATTACACGGTCATTTACATTATTTAAGTGTAGGCTGACTATTCCTGTTGTGTTATGTGCGGTGGCGTTAGCTTCACAGCTACATTGTTTTAATACTGGTGCCTGAAGACATCTTCATATCCAATATTTGATGGCATATTCTGTCAAGTCGAGAAAATACCTCAAATTTGTCTACAAAACCCACTTCAGCTACCGCTATGCGCGCTGAGCGAGATTTTCGTATTTTCGCTCTCTACGCGCAAACCGCTTGTCCTGCGTAAAAATGAACATGATATTTTTGTAGGAAACGTAGTTTGACGTTGTAGTGGGTCACGTTTTTGCTAGAGGCTGCGTCTTTCGAGTTGTTGAAGAAAGACGAACACCTTCAAACGTATCCACTCCCTTCCACCGGTCAGAGTGGTATGTTGTTAAGGCACTCCCTCCTAACAATGTATGTACAAAAATTTGCCAGTACACCATTTCGCATATTTAACATTTTTTGGTCTTCATTGACTGGAGTTATTATTACGCCATAAGCTTAGATGCGCACTTAAAAACTGACGTTTACGTAAATTTTAGCTAACAATGTTCTGAATTTTAACAGCAGAAAATTAATAATTAAATCGTTTTGTTTGTCTAGCCTTCTGACTGTGAAATCACCGTGCTGGTGACGGGTAAGTTTGGATCGAGCTGCCAGTGGTATTAGTTTTTGCGTAACGTTTTATAAATATCGTTTTTCTTTCATTACCCTCACGTGCGCTTTTAAATCAATAAAACGAAATGCCGACTAAGCAGGTGGCGAACAATCCATTCAATGAAGACCATGAAAGGTCGAAAATGGAAAATAAATCGTATAGTCGGAAATTTTTGTAGAGTGGTAGGACGGCGTGGCATGAACAATGAACTACAAATCCTTACCCGGGGGAGGGAGCGCTTGGAGGACAGGCTGTGTTTGAAGGCCACTTTTGCTGTAGGTTTTTCTTGAATAAATCGAAAACCGCGGCCTCTAGTAAAAATTTGCTACAAAAAGGAGAATATGAAAATCCCTCACAACGCGCATGCTCTGAAGGTTAGATGGTTTTTCTAGGCTCTTCTGAGGTACTTTCCCGACTTGATGGACCACAAGTGTCACATAAAATTGTTCGTCTCTGCCTACTCCACACCACTGTGGTACGTTGTAAGCACCTGCATATACAAGGTTTTTACAAGTTATTTATACAAAAGCACCCATTGTTTGTAGAAAAGATAAATAACTTACAGAAATGTTTGATACATCACTGAATGCAGTACATCTTCAAGTTTTATTTACAACTGTCCAGTGTGGCTACTTACTGTAATGCGACAACTGCCCTGACAATTCCTATGAAGCAAGTCTTGATGTACGGTGGCACACATATGTTTACCATTGTCGCAGTTTGTCGACGTTTCCCGGAAGCGGAGAAATAAACACCTTCTCTAATTGTCTCTGAACTGCAGTAGCAGATTTGGACTCATGAAACCATAAACAACACAGCGCTCTGCACAGACATATGACTCCGTAATGACTGTTGAATAACTCATTCGCGCATGCCACTTGGAACGTCAGGAACTAACAGTGTTAGGCGGATATAAAACTTGAAAAGACATTGCATTCAGTGCTGTATAGAACATTTCTGTAAGTTATTCACCTTTTTCGCAGTTGAGATACCAGAAATATTCAAGTATAGGACTTGTTGCTAGATATGAACCTTTCTTTCTATTTGTTTGGATCATTAATTTCAGCAGCAGTATAGGCAGAAAAGTGGAGGTAATGGAGCTGTACCACTATTGAAATAAAATAAATTGAACATTCTATAGCCGGCCGGGGTGGCCGAGCGGTTCTAGGGGCTATAGTCTGGAACCGCGAGACCGCTACGGTCGCAAGTTCGAATCCTGCCTCGGGCATGGATGTGTTTGATGTCCTTAGGTTGGTCAGGTTTAAGTAGTTCTAAGTTCTAGGGGACTGATGACCTCAGAAGTTAAGTCCCATAGTGCTCAGCGCCATTTGAACCATTTGAACATTCTATATAAACCTGTTGATGTGTCACTTTCATTAGTGTTAAGGCAATTTTTATATTCCTCTTTTGTCCGCCACACGTGTCACTGTACGCAACTACCTGTTTTTGAGAAGTGACAACTTTTCAATATGTTTCAATAAACAGGTACCAATTTCCTGTGAACCCCTTGATCCATATGTTCCATCCCAATAATACATATGGATTTTGCCGTCAGTTAAATTCTGGCAACCAAAATTATACACGTACATGTTTCTTTTGTAATACGATATCGATGTTATCAGTTTAGGAAATGCAAGTGCTTTTTGCAGGTCAAAGATAAACACGAAACCTGGGAATCCGCCACTTCACTACATGCTGTGCCTGTAGCCATTGCCGTTCTTGCAGCTTCAGCCCTCCTAAGGTGAAGGTCGTTTTTAGTTTGAGACTTTCTTTTTCCTTCCGCATTGGTCGTCCATTTCAAAGCTCAATTTGTCACAAAAAGAGCAAGTGTCTTTACTTGGTGGTCGAAATGACAGGTTGAAGTCTTTGTTAAAGATTTTTCGATAGATGTGCTCCCCCACAATTTCTTTATTCTGAGATATGCATTTATCTTTGTACAAATCGTACATTTTGACCACACACGGCTCAGGATTTAAAAACCTTTTGTGGGGATTATCCTTCCTTGCATAATGGCTCTCGGTAACTGGAAAGCTTTTGATGTGTTCCTTTACATCATTGATCAGAGCTTCCGCAACAGAGAATTTATTCTGATTCTTCTAATAATTTCACAATTTATTCTGATGTTTGCCCCTTCCATCAAGGTGAGGTGTACCTTCTTCCTTGCTTTTTGTTAAAAGCCTATAGAGTCGTCCATTAGAAATGTCAAAATTATTCAACAAAAACTTCTCGCATACTACAGATCAGTTTCCATTCACATGTAATCGATATTCATAAATACAGATCCATCTCTTGGTTGTCGGCGGTTAACTGAATGATACGTGCATAAACGATGCAGATAACTATTTCGGCGATTAATATCACCCATAGCCCAGCAATTGTCAAATAACGTCTTCCTCATCCTCTGAAATTTTATTGAAACATTTACGTGCACACCTGCAGTCCACATTGCGAAATGTTTTTGGAGGAATTATTTTACCAGTTGCTGTGACGTATAACTCCCCAGTGTTCCTTTTTTTCTTTCGAATATGCTTTCACGTGTGTCCGTTTTCCTTGCACCCTTCTTTCTTCGAGTACACTTCCTTTTTGTCTGCATATTTGCGGCTGCACCGTTCGCACATGCATCAGTAACAGTGTCTCCTAATTCGTCATTTTTTGCACTTCCATTGGAAGTTTTATCGTCATCGGTACTGGTATCTAGATAGAAAGTAACACAAGTTATTATTTATACAGCATCAGATGATTGAAAACATATGTATATGTGAAATACATTAAGATGGACACCCTAATTTTTCTTTGTTATTGTCAACTTCATTCTCGCCTATTCCTTTTTTGGAACAAAATGTCTATAATGCTGAGAGAAAAGTAAGTAAATTCTTTTTACTTGAAATCGTTTGAAAATCTGGATCATCAATTGTATCACAGTCACTTGATAATGTTCCTGAATCCATCATCTTCGCAAGAAATAGCAACACGCTGCAATGCACAAAAGCATACGGACTTGTAGCACTACTGAAATAAATTCCTGCTTGCTTTCTCTAATGTGTCAGCATTGAGGTGCTCTCTGTTGGCAACAGGACGACGATGGAACTGTCCCACAATGCAAATAAATTAAAAAGATTTGTGTGAGTACGTACGTGAGGATAACTCCATTTTTTTGAAAAGTGGACTTGTACCACGATTGAAATAAGCCCTTCATCTGTTCCTGCAGCTACAATGGCATCTTATCAAGATTTAAGTGAGTTTGAACATAGTGTTATAGTCGGTGCAAGAGCCATGGGACATAGCATCTCCGAGGTAGCGATCAAGTGGGCATTTTCCCAAACGACCATTTCACGAGCGTACCGTGAATATCAGGAATCCGGTAAAACATCAAATTTCCGGCATCACTGAGGTCGGAAAAAATTCTGTAAGAACGGAACCAACAGCAACTGAAGAGAATCGTCCAAGGTGACACAAGTGCAACACTTCTGCAAATTGCTGCAGATTTCAGTGCTGGACCATCAAGAAGTGTCAGCGTGAAAAGCTTTCAACGAAACATCATCGATAGGGGCTTTCGGAGCCGAAGGCCCACTGGTGTAACCTTGACGATTGCACGACACAAAGCTGTACGGCTCGCCTGGGCCTGTCAACACCGACATTGGACATCTGATGAATGTAAACATGTTGCCTGATTGGACGATTCTCGTTTCAAATTGTATCGAGCGGATGATCGTTTTCGGGTATGGAGACAACCTCATGAATTCATGGACCCTGCATGCCAGCAGCTGACGGAGGCTCTGGAATGGTGTGGGACGTGCGCAGATGGAGTGATATGGGACCCCTGATACGTCTAGATACGACTCTGACAAGTGACACATCCTGTCTGATCATCTGCATCCATTCACGTCCATTGTGTTCTCCGACGGACTTGGACAATTCCAGCAGGACTGTGCGTCACTCCACGCGTCCAGAATTGCTACAGAGTGGCTGCAGGAACACCGTTCTGATTTTAAACACTTTCGCTGGTTACCAGACATGATCATTATGGAGTACATCTGGGATGCCTTCCAACGTGCTGTTCAGAAGAGATCTTGACTCGCTCGTACTCTTACGGATTTATGGACAGCCTGCAAGATTCATGTCGTCAATTCCCTCCAGCACTACTTCAGACATTAGTAGAGTCCTTGCCACGTGAACTAGTGTTACGGCACTTCTGCGTGTTCGCTGGAGCCCTATGCGATATTAGGCAGGTGTACCAGATTCTTTGGTTCTTGAGTGATATGGAGAGATGGTGATTATCACTAAGATCTATGCCAACACCCTGCAATAAATACACATTCTCCTACCTGTATCTCATCTAGTAGGTTTACATAAATCTATTTTTCGTAAACATATATCAAATACTGCTTTGGGTTCGTCTTTTAAACATTACATTATCAACCCTGAACTCGTTTTTTTGGCTCCAGGGTAAATGCATCATTGACTTTCTTTACGTAAAATCACAAAAGGATACATACTATTGAACAATCTTTGTATCATGTTGTGATTTTACATGAGGAAACAATGAAAATGATGGTTTGTGTGTGTGTGTGTGTGAACTTCGGCGTAGTGGTGCAAATGGTTCAAATGGCTCTGAGCACTATGGGACTTAACTTCTGAGGTCATCAGTCCCCTAGAACTTAGAACTACTTAAACCTTACTAACCTAAGCACATCACACACATCCATGCCCGAGGCAGGATTCGAACCTGCGACCGTAGCGGTCACGCGGTTCCGGACTGTAGCGCCTAGAACCGCTCGGCCACTCCGGCCGGCTCTGCGTAGTGAAGGAAGCGCAATACCTGTATGTAGATACACAAGACGTACTGTTTCCTAACGTTAGCGTCTAAAAGTAATTACAAGTTATACTTTCCGAGTGGCATAGTACCATAAAGAAACGAGTTCGGTGCAAGGGAAGCAGGACAACATACACGCACACATGATCTACAATTCGATGTATTAGTTGCACTTGAAAATGACAAAAAATACCTGAAACTCGCCGTGCTATGCTTGATGAAGACCGTAAATGGTGCAGTGTTTTATTGTTTAAATCATCCCTGCGAATAGCTCTCCGGCTGGCGGGCCTGCGACTGTGGCCCGCTACACGCGGCTCGTTCTTGCGACTCAGCATCCAGCGGAGCATAGCACGTCGCACGACTGCGGAAGAAAGCGGCTCTGCCTGCCTGTTACGAAACTGGCCAGGGCACTGCGGCCTGGCACTGCACTGATCTCCCCGAGTTCAGGGGTTGGTCAGTACACTGTGGACACCCACGAAATGTCTTTTGGGGGGGGGGGGGGCTTTGGAATAATAAAAAAGAAATACTTCAGTCTGTTGGAGATTGGAGGATACAGTTGTCGAATGTATGTAAACTGGATTTTACAACATTTATCGCGAAGAAAACCATTTTCATTAGAGATACTTGAGGAGGACAACCCCTTGTTGCATTCATTTTTTCCTTGGATGAGTTTCAGCATCCTAACTACATTACTGGCCATTAACATTTCTGCACCGCGAAGATGACGTGCTACAGAAGCGAAATTTAACCGACAGGAAGAAGATGCTGTCATATGCAAATGAGTAGGTTTTCAGAGCATTCACACAAGGTTGGTGCCGGTGGCGACACCTACAACGTGCTGACACGAGGAAAGTTTCCAAACGATTTCTCATACACAAACAGCAGCTGACTGCCGTTGCCTGGTGAAACGTTGTTGTGATGCCTCATGTAAGGAGGAGAAATGCGTACCATCACGTTTCCGACTTGAATAAAGATCGGATTGTAGCCTAACGCGGTTGCGGTTTATCGTATCGCGACATTGCTGCTCGCGTTGGTCGAGATCCAATGACTGTTAGCAGAATATGGAATCGGTGGCTTCAGGAGGGTAATACGGAACGCCGTGCTGGATCCCAACGGCCTCGTGTGACTAGCAGTCGAGATGACAGGCATCTTATCCGCATGGCTGTAACGGATCGTGCAGCCACGTCTCGATCCCTGAGTCAACAGATGGGGACGTTTGCAAAACAACAACCATCTGCACGAACTGTTCGACGACGTTTGACGCAGCATGGACTATCAGTTCAGAGACCATGGCTGCGGTTATCCTTGACGCTGCATCACAGTCAGAAGCGCCTGCGATGGTCTGCTCAACGACGAACGTGGGTGCACGAATGGCAAAACGTCATTTTTTCGGACGAATCCAGGTTCTGTTTACAGCATCATGATGGTCGCATACATGTTTGGCGACATCACGGTGAACGCACATTGGAAACGTGTATTCGTCATCGCCATACTGGGGTATCACCCGGCGTGATGGTATGGGGTTCCATTGGTTACAGGTGTCGGTCACCTCTAGTTCGCATTGATGGCACTTTGAACAGTGGACGTTACATTTCAGATGTGAACGACCCGTGGCTCTACCCTTCATTCAATCCCTGCGAAACCCTACATTTCAGCAGGATAATGCACGGCCGCATGTTGCAGGTCCCGTACGGGCCTTTCTGGATACAGAAAATGTTTGACTGCTGCCCTGGCCAGCAAATTCTCCAGATCTCTCACCAATTAAAAACGTCTGGTCAATGGTCGCCGAGCAACTGGCTCGTCACAATACGCCAGTCACTACTCTTGATGAACTGTGGTATCGTGTTGAAGCTGAATGGACAGCTGTGCCTGTGCACGTCATCTAAGCTCTGTTTGACGCAATGCCCAGGCCTGTCAAGGCCGTTATTATGGACAGAGGTGGTTGTTCTGGGTACTGATTTCTCAGGATCCATGCACCCAAAGTGAGTGAAAATGTAATCACATGACAGTTCTAGTATAATATACTTGTCCAATGAATACCCGTTTATCATCTCCATTTTTTCTTGGTGCAGAAATTTTAATGGCCAGTAGTGTAGGTTTAGTGAGGTCTGCCATCCTCTCCATGCAAGCGTCTTCATCACAGAATAGCACTTCCACCCAATATCCTCAATTTCTTATTGAATGTATTCTGATCTCTATCATCGCTAAAGTCTTTTTCTTTCTACAACTCTGTCTCTACTACTATGGATGTCATTCCTTAATGGCTTAAGACATGTCCTATAATCCTGTCCCTGTTTATTGTCTATGTTGTCCTCGACCATTCTGCGTAGAGTCTCCGCTACCGTACAATGCTGTGATCCAAACAGAATTTCTTGCTCAAATGAAGACCGATGTTTAGTATTGGTGGACTTTAGCTAGGTATGCCGTCTTTGTCTGTTCTAGTATACTTTCTGTGTCTTCCTTGCTTCGTGTGTCATGTGTTATAAGATAGTAGAATTTCTTCACTTCGTCTGGTAAGTGGTCCCAAATTTTATACTGTGTGTTTTATCACTACCCTTATTTCTGATACCCTTCAGTACCTCTGTCTTTCTTTGATTTACTCTCAGTCCATATTCCTTGCTGATTAGACTGTTCATTCCATTTGTTTCTTTTTTTCTTTTCTTAAATTCCTCTTTATACAGAACACATTGTACTACTTTTTCCGTTTAGCCAGATATGTTTGCATAAGGCGGAATTTTAAAAACCCAAATTTAATTCGCAAACACGGAGAAAATATCAACAGGAGCGTTCACACCCCAGCAAGATGATTCACTGCTCATTCCATTTCACAGATATTGTAATTCTTTCTCACCTTGTCTGAGGACGGAGATATCATCGGCGAATCTTACGTAGGTATCCTTTATCCCGCATTTTTATCCCACGCCAGAATCTTTCTTTTATGTTCGCCGTTGCTTCTGCGTAGTTCAGGTTGAAAAGTTGGGGTAAATCCTACATTTTCAGTTTATCCTCGTACCGTCACTCTACCATCTCCTTTTCGCAATACTATCAACCGACTATCTATTGGTATTCCTCTTGATCTGCTTAGTTTATGGGAGGCGGACAACGGCATGAAGTAGGGGGATTCCTATGGGTGTAAACTGCAGTGGGGACATTGTGCTTCAATGACCGCTAAGGCAGTTGTTAAGGCCACACACACACAACCCGGGCCGGCCGGGGTGGCCGAGCGGTTCTAGGCGCTACAGTCTGGAACCGCGCGACCGCTACGGTCGCAGGTTCGAATCCTGCCTCGGGCATGGATGGGTGTGATGTCCTTAGGTTAGTTAGGTTTAAGTAGCTCTAAGTTCTAGGGCACTGATGACCTTAGAAGTTAAGTCCCATAGTGCTCAGAGCCACACAACCCGGAAAAAATGACGGCCAACAGTGTTCTCGTGAATCTATGTTATAAACCTAGTAAGCTAGCACCAGATCAAGTCTTGTTTTCAAAATGCAAAGAAACCTTGGAGGCCAAAGAAGATGCTTCAGTTTATCATCAGGCTCCTCAAACAAATCTTAGATATTAATAGCAGCAAAAGTGGTGGCGTTATCATCAAGGAAGGCACAATCCGGTACTGAGAACAAAAGTTGCGCCTCTGAACGAACAGCGTCACCTGCGAGTGTATGACTTTTCTCACCTTTCCAGCAGTCTTTTCCCTTCGAGTACCAACAGCACCCACTGACAGCCACGTTACAACCACCCCATCCATTTAAAAACACCAGACTTGCTTCAGAGTTGGAAGGAGGTAATGTAGATTGTACTTTCTCTTGTGTTAGCCGGCCGTTGTGCCAGAGCAGTTCTAGGCGCTTCAGCCCGGAACCGCGCGACTGCTACGGTCGCAGGTTCGAATCGTGCCTCGGGCATGAATGTGTGTGACGTCCTTAGGTTAGTTAGGTTTAAGTAGTTCTAGGTTCTAGGGGACTGATGACCTCAGATGTTAAGTCCCATAGTGCTCAGAGCCATTTGAACCTTTTGATTTTGCTTGTGTTATCCATGCGTGAACATGGCCTTCACAGTATGCAATGTGAAAGTAAATACGTCGGACCACATAACATGTATCTATTGATCAGGAGTTTAGGTTTTATACCCCTTGGAACAATGTAGCATCCTCTTCATAGGCAACTGGTTAACAATAGCTTAGGTTCCACAATGAATTTCTCTTACCAGTTGAATGTTTTTGTTGACGTTATAACCTCTACAAGGACAATACATCAAATTGTGGATGTGGTCTTATTGACATCCTGCCTGTACCAAAATTTTGTTTTTCTGCCGTTACTCTGTTGAAAGAAGAAGTTTTCTGAACTCCGCATGCTGACATGACTAAACCAAGGCAAGAATTCATTTTCTCAGCAACTTCTAGGCCTGATTAGATACGTTTTTATTGATATTTCAGCAACGTTGGAATAAAAGTGCCGATACCAACAGTATTGGCATGCATTAATTGTTTTAATGTACTTTTCATTATCACGAAAGGATGTATTAATAACAAGGTTATTTTTTATTCGAAAGTGCTCATTTAGAAAGAAAAGAATTATGGAATAGCCAACTTGAATACATTATCAAACAATTATTAGTATAAGCATTAATGAAAAAATATTCCAACAGCAAAAAAAAAAAAAAATACATGAATAAAATAGATTTTGTGCTACACAAGTGCCCATATTGCAAGCAAGCATCTTTCCGTACTGAAACAAGTTTACTTAAGACAATAAATAAATAAATAAATAAAAACAACGCATCAGAAAGGAATTATCCAAATGGCGTGGAAATCGATATATGTGATGTATATAAACAGACAAACGAATGTTTACAATTTCAGGAAAATTGAACGATTTATTTCAGAGAACGAGCTTCAGAAATTGAGCAAATCAACAATTCATCGGTCCATCGCTGGCCCTTACGCAAACAGTTATTCGGCTTGCACTGATTGAGAGAGTTGTTGGATGCCCTCCTGAGGGTATCGTGAAATTCTGTCCAATTTTCGAGTCAGATCTTCAAAATCCCGAGACAGTTGGAGAGACCTGTCCAAAATGCTTCAAAGGTTCTCAAATGGGGAGAGATCCGGCGACCTTACTTGCCAAGGTAGGGTTTGGAAAGCATCAAGACAAGTAGAAGAAACTCCCGCCGTGTTCGCGGGGCATTATCTTGCTAAAATGTAAGCCCAGAATGGCTTGCCATAAAGGGCAACAAAACGAGGCATAGAATGTCGTCGCTGGTGCTCGGGGCTCATTACTGAAGACAATTGTAGTCCAGTGATAGAGATTCTTGGCCGAAGATGTCTGGAGACGGCCCAGACTGCGATAGGATACTAATCTAACTGCCGCCCGCTATACGGCCAAAAAAACAGTTGATGTGCCATATCTTTTCGTAGCAGGACCGCTTTGGTTGTCATTGAAATGAAATGTCGTGTGGCTAGGGCCTCCTGTCGGGTAGACCGTTCGCCTGGTGCAAGTCTTTCTATTTGACGCCACTTCGGCGACTTGCGCGTCGATGGGGATGAAATGATGATGATTAGGACAACACAACACCCAGTCCCTGAGCGGAGAAAATCTCCGACCCAGCCGGGAATCGAACCCGGGCCCTTAGGATTGACAGACCGTCGCGCTGACCACTCAGCTACCGGGGGCGGACGTGGTTGTCATTTATGGCACTTAACAGCACAGGGATACGTCGTCGATATTCTACGCCCTGTCTTGTTGCCCTTCATGGCAAGCCATCCCGCACTCAGATTTCAGCAATATAGAGCCCTCTCTCACACGACGAGAGTTTCTACTGCTTGTATTCGTGTTTACCAAATCGTACTTTGGCCGGTAGGGTCGCCGGATCTCTCCTAAATTGAAAACATCTGAAGCATTATTAGCAGGGCCCTCCAATCAGCTCGTAATTTCGACGATCTAATGCACCAATTGGACAGAATTTGGCATGGGAGGGCATCCAAAATCTCTATATCAATCAGTATGAAGCCAGATAACTGCTTGCATAAGGGCCGCTGCTGGACTAACCTGTTATTGACCTGCATAATTTGTGAAGGTCTTTCTCTTGAATAAACCATCCAGTTTTTCGGAAATTGTAATCATTTGTTTGTCTGTACATCACATCTACCTATTTCCACCATATTCGGATAATTCCTTCGTGGTCCGTCTTTTATTTTTTATTTTTTTGGCTTAGAGTGTAAATTGACTTATACAGGCGTCTGCTTGAAAACTGATTTTCTGCCGCGTGACTGTGGCTGCAGCTTCCGAGAAAAGACTTAAGTGAATCCTTGAAGTTGCTGAGAAAATGAATTCTCGCCCGTTTGCATAAACCAGGAGAAATAATACCGTCCTCACAATCTTCAAGAGGATTTGATTTCACAACGCTCCTGATACCTCTGATGAATACCCATGTCTCCTTCTTTTCTGGCAGTGGACTTGCTCCTTCTATGCTGATCAAAAATAAAATGTTTTTCACAGCAACTTCTTCATCACATTACCAGTCATTTCTAACTTACAGTAGTATCAGTGTTGATACTTTTATAGCAGTTTTTTTTATTATTTTCACAATCCGAATCCAAATGATAGATTCAGAGAAATTGATGTGATAAGTGAGACTTATTTGTTACGTAAAATGAAACAGATAAAGCAGAGTGAAAAAGATAAAATACTGACGCACTGTTGTGACGAATAAAAAAATGACAGAGCATCTAGATAAGGAATGACGCCAACACTAGTGTGACAACGCCCTGACTATCGCACTAGATGAACAGTATCAGATGTTATTATGAGTTCTTAGTTCCGGCTCAACGTAAAAGGGATTTTTTTTAACGCCAAATGTTTTGCCCTTGTTCAGTTCAAATGGTTCAAATGGTTCTGAACACTGTGGGACTTAACAGCTGAGGTCATCAGTCCCCTAGAACTTAGAAATACTTAAACCTAGCTAACCTAAGGACATCACACACATCCATGCCCTGGGCAGGATTCGAACCTGCGACCGTAACGGTCGCGCGGTTCCAGACTCTTGTTCAGTGTCGAAGAGAGAGGGGAGAGGTGGGAGGAGGAGAGGCTTAGGAAGTTGAGGTGAAAAAGAAGTGTTAAGATAGGTTTCATTTACAACTTTGTAAAATTCAAGGATATTTTAATGAAGAAGGCAGGATTTTTACCTACGGGGAGCCACAGTTGAAGCAATTACAAAGGTATATTTAGGATCACGAAAAGCAAATCACTTTATTTCGAGTAATTTATTCACGACCGAGGATGGTGGGTTTCCACTGAATAGATCTTATCGAGATTTAGCAAAATGGAATGTGAGATAACGCACTTACCATTTTGTATAACGAACAAGCGGGACTGTTGTTATTAGTCTCTGGCCCGTCTTCTACAGATAAGGAGTATATAAGTATTTGAATAATATATAAGATAATTGGAATACAGTTTGTTTCCCGAGAAATAGTCAATATTTTAGGTGTTAATAGTATAGAATATCCCAGAACATGCCATACGACGTATGTACATTTTCCATTTGTTACAGAGAAAGAGAAGTAGGAATAAAACTCAAACAAATACTTACTCTTAAGCTAAGGCAGATGAGGAGTTCAAAGTTGATTTTCATTAATTCCACCTCCGACTTCAATGCACTTCCGAATTCTCTTGGTAACACCACGAGTAACTGTTCCGATGTCACCTGGGTCTTTTTTCGTGAGAAAAGCGCAATTCATAATCTGAACGCTCAATTCATCTCTTACTTTTTATTTGTAGGCTTTGCCTCTCAACCATCGCCACAGGCAAAAATCTGATGGGGTAAAGTCCGGGACACGGGTGTCCAAGAAACGTGACCATTTCTGCCGATATATCTTTCGGGCAGAGTTAGGTTTAGATGATGTTTCAGCTCTCCCAATAATGCTGAAAGCTCACTTTCAAGAAAGTCTAGATAACAGGGCCGCTGAAGTCGATGGAGTAACGCAACAGATCCAGACAACTGTTTGTCTATCATACAGTTCTAGTATAATATATTTGTGCAATGAATTGCCGTTTATCATCTGCATTTCTTCTTGGTGTTGGAATTTTAATGGCCAGTAGTGTAGTCTTTATACTGTTCGCGTGCCGCCATGGTTAAAGTATGCCGTGCGAGGGAAAGTGGCGCTATCCAGAACCGGCCTCAAGGCAGCTGTGGAGCACCACGGGCCGGAGATGACAGGTATAAACAACCGCTGCGAAGATTTGTATGGGCGAGTAGGCGTGCAGCCGTTGAACAACTGACCACCCAGGTGAAGCAAGGGGTAACGAACAGTGTCTCCTCAACGACCGTTCAGCGAACGTTGCTGCATATATGGGCCTCCGCAGCAGGTGCCTGGTCCCTGAACCCTCGATGAGTGCTGTTCATTGGCGACGAAGACCGGAATTTGCCCTCCAGTACCGCAACTGGGCGTCCACTGAGGGGCGACAGGTGTCCTTTTCAGGTAAATCACGTTTTAGGTTCCATCGAAGAGATGGCCGTTGGATCGATGGAAGGATCTTGGCTGGAGGAGGGAGGAATATTTTCATGGCATTCCCTGCGTGATTTCGTCATTCTGGAAGGCACAATGGATCAACACAAGTATGCATTTATCCCTGGGAGACGTGTCAATCCCTATTTGCAATTTGTTTTCCCTCGTCATGACGGCATCTACCAGCAGGACAATGCAGCGTGTCAAACAGCTCGCAGTGTATGAGCGTGTTTCGGAGAACACCAGGACGAGCCGCCGGCCTGAGTGGCCGAGCGGTTCTAGGCGCTACAGTCTGGAACCGCGAGACCGCTACGGTCCTTAGATTAGTTAGGTTTAAGTAGTTCGAAGTTCTAGGGGACTGATGACCTCAGAAGTTAAGTCCCATAGTGCTCAAAGGATTTTAACCATTTTTGAACCAGGACGAGTCTACCGTATTCGTTTGGTCACCAAACTCCCCGGATTCAAACCCAATCGAGTGTACGTGGGGCCACATCGAACAGGCTGTTCGCGCTAGGGATCCTCAGCCGAGAAACCTAGCACAGCTGGCCACGGCATTGGTGTCGGCATGGCCCTTCATCCTTGTCGGTACCTTCCGGAATCTCACTGACTCTCGTCGTACACCTCTCTCAGCGGTTTGGGCTGCAAAAGGGGTTATTCAGGCTTTTGACGGGTGGTCACATTTATGTGAGTGAACAGTGCAATACTGTAGAACTCGACGACAAATGAGAATCACAGTTGAAAAATTAGATTATGTAAACTGAAACACAGCTTCAAAACAAAAATGACAATCAGTAAATAAACTCATAGCAGAATGAAATTTTCACTCTGCAGCGGAGTGTGCGATGATATGAAACTTCCTGGCAGAATAAAAATGTGTGCCGGACCGAGACTCGAACTCGGGACCTCTGCCTTTCGCGGGAAAGTGCTCTAACAACGTTTTTTTTTTAAATTTCATTTTGTTCGTTTTCTTTCGTTGTATCTGCTCGGAGCGGACGTCGCAAGACCCCCGTTTCAGTTCGTCGTTGACCCATTAACTCAGTTTTTTTTTTTATTACAGAGGGCAGTTAAGCCTCTGACCGAACACGCTGAGTTACCGTGCCGGCAACCAACTGAGCTACCCAAGCACGACTCACGCCCCGTCCTCACAACTTTACTTCTGCCAGTGTCTCGTCTCCTACCTTCTAAACTTTATAGAAGCTCTGGCAGAAGTAAAGCTGTGAGGAAGGGGCGTGAGTCGTGCTTGGGTAGCTCAGTTGGTAGAGCACTTGCCTGCGAAAGGCAAAGGTCCCGAGTTCGAGTCTTGGTCTGGCACATAGTTTTAATCTGTCAGGAAGGTTCAAACTCGTAGCAGTTGGAGTACCAACAAGTGAAATGAAAACTTGTTTCTTCAACCAGTTGCATCTCTGTAATTAATAAAAACTGGACACACGAGGAATGTTTTACTTGAATTAGTCTATACTGTGATCTCTTAAAATATTTACTATTCTTCCTGAATCGCTCAGTTACGGTTTGAACAGTGGGTGAAAAGGATGAAGAGACGAGAGAATGTTTCCAAGCAGATGTTTTTAATCCGCAACGCAAGCTAGTGGTAATGTGACACTCATATGTGGCTGGCTGTGTTTTTTTACACAATGCCTGGCATTTGTGAATGACGCAACAGAGCATCAAGGAGGGCAGATGAAACGCATTTAGCTGGGGTATCTGTTACGGAAGAGGCTGTGTTTTTCAGTGCCTGGAAGACTGGGAGAATATCTTAAAATGACCATATGGCGATAAGAATAAAAAAAGTTTAGAAGATACAAACAAAATGTACTCATGCGCCATTGTTCACAAACATTTTAACAAGTATACTGTTTTTGTTCTACTGATATTTTTTTTATTTCAAACTAGTTTTCGGCTTATTGGGTCATCTTCAGGAAACAGCTGACTAGCGCCTGTTTCCTGAAGATGTCCCAATACCGAAGACCAATTTGAAATAAACAAAAATCAGTAGAACAAAAACAGTGTACTTGTTATTCAACTTGAATTTGAAATTGTTCTGCCAACAAGTAACGGGAAAATCCATAAATAAGATTTTGACAGCCTTTTAGATATGCTGAAAATGGCAGCATAGGGGTCTTTTGAGGTCGAATGAAGAATTGAGTTCATCTGTTTTTGGATTCGTGTCGAAATACGTAATAGACAGCGGTGCACTACTAGCCTAATCCAGATCGAACTAGTGCCATTAGGCACCACACTCGCCGATCATGATTTGCAGAAAAGGAGCTCTGTTTTACATGACAACGAGATTTTCAGCAGTTGCCATCGATGTTGCATTCTGCTAGTCAGTGCACTGGTGACATACAAATAACGCTATTACACAGATATTTGTTTTATAATAACATTCACAGAAATTTTTAATCGCTCATTGCGCAGCACTGACAATACAATTTGTCCTCACAGAAAGTCACGAAGGTGTCCCTTTCTGCAGTGGTGGCCACCTGCAGGAACGAATAAGCGCCTCTACTCTCAGCAGACTGCGAGCTGACCACCGTAACTTTCCAAGCAATCAATATCTCCTTGGACTTCTCGAAAAACCCTACGAGGTGTGTTCGAAAAGTAACGCGAATTTTGTAATTTCGGTTATCGAATTAGACCGATTCGCGTAATTTTTTGTGTTATGTTGGTAAACATGTGTGAAACGTTTCTATACACTGTTAGCCATATCGAATATTTAGTCTGCTGTCACCTGCCAGAAAGTTACATATTTCTTTATAGTACCCGAGATTGTTTAATTTCTATAACCATGCATCAGAAGATATGTATTCAATTTTTATGAGAACGAAGCAAACTGCAGCAAAGATTTATAAATGTTAAATATTGCATTTGATGAGTCTGATATGAGTAAAGCAAGGGTTTACGACTGGTATAAGCGTTTAGAAGGAGATCGTTAAGACGTTCAAGAGGACTAGCGTCCCGGACGACTCAGCACATCATCAACACATCAAATACTGGAAAAAGTGAAAGGAATGATTTATGTACGAGCGACTAATCACAATTAGTGAAGTCGCTGATGCTGTTGGCGTTACGAATAGTTTATGCCATAAATATTTCCGATGTTTTGCGTACGATAGGTGAGAAAAAAATTGTTCCAAAACTGTTGAATTTCGATCAAGAGCAGCAGCGAATACAAATTGCTCAGGAGTCGCTGGATGTCAGCAACGATGCAGAACTGCTGAAACGTCCCGTAAGAGGTGACGAAATGTGGATTTACGGATATGACATCGAATGTAAAGACCAATCATGGTAGCATTCTGGATCGCCAACACCGATAAAAGCTAGACGAATGCGGTCAAATGGGAAGGTTATGCTCAGTGTGTTCTTCAATTTTAACGACAGAGTACACTATACTGCTTGTCACAAGACCGGAGTACTACAAGACCAGCACCCTCCGCTTGAAGCAGTCTGAAAAAGAAAAACGCTCGGCTTTGTGGCGAAACAATTTAGTGTTTTTCACTCCATGATAATGCACCTATTCACACTTCATTACTTGGTCGTGAATTTTTAGGCAAAAATTACACTGTAACGATGCCCCGACCGCTATATTCGAGAAAGAGTTCCAGACGTGTTTCTGCGATCATAAGGAACGCCGGCACAGATGTATCCTACCTAATGGAGGCTATTTTGAAGCAAATAACGCTGACGTAGACAAATAATAAAATTCTTTCCAAAAAACCAAAATTTTCCGTTATTGTTTCAACACACCTTGTACTTTCTTAATTGATTCTTCAGCCTTATAAGAAGTAAGCGCAAACCTGTCGATTTTCTGCAGTGTAAACCGATTTCATTAACGGATGTTCCGCTTACAAGGCCATCATCAGACATAATTGACTATCGTCAGCAAAGAAGATACAGTACAGGTGAAAAACTTGGAAAAATGCTTTACTTATTTTTAATGTAATTCTGGGACTATGTCTCAGACAAAAAGTTAAAAGCCTAGTATATATGAAAGTGCATTTGCTTATGTGTGTGCACACTGAAGTCGATTTGCTCAACATGTACACTGTTGATTTTCTAATGTCGATTTAATATACTGTACCACGCTGAAAGATCACATGCTCAATAAATAAATAACAAAATAAATAGTGATTGAAATGCAAAATCAGAGAAATATCATCTTTGAAGGTAGAATTGTAACTTAACTGAAAATATTTAAGCTAAACAGTAAATCCACATGGAGGAAACAAAGTTTTTTCCAGCATTTAATCTTAATGTTTTCTAGGATGTTCCCTCCACATTTAGCTTAAACATTTTCAGTTATGTTACAAGTGCACTTTCAAATATGACATTTAGCATGTATTTATATATCTCTCGGCATGTGTAATATCTTTTCAAAGTTCTTCGCCTGAACTCTATCCTCTTTGATGACTGTAGCACTTATTGTCTGATGATGACACTAAAGGCCGAAAACCTGTTAACGAAATAAGTTAATACTGTAGAATATCCACAATATTGTACGTTTCATTTGTAAACACCTTCCGTCTCTGAAGAACAAGAATAGCTGATGAAGCATCTAATAGAGGAAAATATACCACTACTATCAACGTCCAGTACTGTTCTAGTGCGATAACGAGCAATTGCTATATATGATTTAGTCATAAAATATCTCAACAAAAGTAATTTAACTATGCATGTAGTTCGAGTTCAGTAACAGTACCTGAAAATATACAAAGTAAATAACGGAAAATCAGTGAACAAGAAAACTTTGCGAAAATTGTGACTGTCGTGTGATACGGTATGTTACCACAGCTACAATTGTTCTGTTATTATTGTGATTAATTTAAATGATGGTTGTTATTGCATGATTTGTTCATAGCATAATTCAAATTGTTATTCGCAGTGTGTATTTTACGAAAATCTGCACACAGAAGATGGTTGTAGGGTAATGGGACCTAATACCAATAAAGAAATAATAGAGAATAATTTATTTCATTTCTATAGCAAACGACGAAGCACGCATGTGTCTGTTACCACATACTGTTACCTCACTACACTGGACACGACGTGCCCACTATTTTGATAACTGCGTGTGGATTTAATTGGAAATCTATTTGTTTTGCCTCAGGCTACGTATGTCAACAAAACATCAGTCAAGCATTTACATGACACACTTCTATTTCTGTCAGTAGGAGTTTCCAGCCTGTACTAAGACCAGCGGTGTAACTAACTTCTGCGAGAAGACTGTAATTGTGAAGGTGAAATGTTTGCCTCATTCTGGCTTCGTCATCCTACTCCAACCGCACATGAAACCGTGAAGCAAGTCTTACTGCCTCATCGTCGACGTCACTTGCGCCACCATCGAGATATCGCAGACAAAGAAATGCTCTTCTCTCAGATTCCAGCCAGCTGCAAAGACAAGGACATGGTCGGCACTTTGTAGGGATGAGGAGAAACTCAGGTGGAAAGTATGATCAAAGGTATACGGACACGCATTTGTAATACGGCACTGACTACTAGATGTGAGAGGCGGAAAAGCCAGAATAAAAGGAGGCTGGCAGTACTGTGTTGTCAGTAGGGAAGCAGCAACAGCAGAAAGGGTCGGTCAGAAGAGGTCAGTGACCTCGAACATGGATGTGTGGTAAATGGAAATGAGCGTTTGGCGTCATTGGCCGGGAGGCCCCTTGTAGCGCGGGTCCGGCCGCCTTGGTGCAGGTCTTATTACATTCGAGGCCACATTGGGCGACCTGCGCGCCGGATGGGAATGAAATGATGATGAAGGCAGCACAACACCCAGTCCCTGAGCGGAGAAAATCCCCGACCCAGCCGGTAATCGAACCCGGGACCGTAGGACGGCAATCCGTCACGCTGACCACTTCTTTTTGGTTTTATTCTCATTTTTGTTCGATACTGTTCGTTGCATATGTTCGGTGCGGATGTCCCATGACACGGGTTTAAGGTCAGTGTTGAGCCGTTGACTCAGTTTTTTTATTGCAAGGGCAGCTAACCCTCTGACCGAACACGCTGAGCTCCCGTCCCGGCAGACCACTCACCTCTCGGGGCGGACATGGATGTCTGGTTATCAGGTAGTAAATCCATCGCGGATATTTTGATCCTTCTAAAGCTGCCCAAGTCTGGTGATGTGATTAATTGGAAACGAGAAGCAACAACTGTGGTGTCACCGCCAGACACCACACTTGCTAGGTGGTAGCCTTTAAATCGGCCGCGGTCCATTACTATACGTCGGACCCGCGTGTCGCCACTGTCAGTAATTGCAGACCGACCGCCACCACACGGCAGGTCTAGAGAGACGTACTAGCACTCGCCCCAGTTGTACAGCCGACGTTGCTAGGAAAGGTTCACTGAGAATTACGCTCTCATTTGCCGAGACGATAGTTAGCATAGCCTTTAGCCAAGTCAATTGCTACGACCTAGCAAGGCGCCATTTATCCTTTGCTATGTATCTAATGAAGCATGTACAGTAACAAGACCAATGTTCACCAATTGTGGATTAAAGTTAAGTATTCCAGCAGCTACGTACTTTTCTTTATAGCATTCATTACGTATCCTGTTTCAGACCTCACGCCATCCTGCGTGAGCTTATAGCGTGCATTTCGGCTTCCTCAAACAACACGGTGTTGGCACTTCTGCCGACACTTCAACAACCACAGCTAAACAAAGACCAAGCAAACCTCTTATACTGACGGAGGAGGACTGTCGATCATTGCGGAGTGTGGTTGAAAAAAAATCGCATGAAATCAGCAGAAGGAACGATTCGTGACTTCCATACTGCTACCAGCAGTCCAGCAAGCGCAGTGATTGTGCGCAGGGAGTTAAAAAGAATGGGTACAGTGGTGGAGCAGCTCTTCATAAACCACACATCTCTGTAGTCAATATATGCGACATTTGAGGCGGCGTAAAATGTAACGCCACTGGAGAGTAGATTGCTAGAAACGAGTGATTTGGAGTAATGAAGCACGCTTTGCCATGTAGCAATCCGACAGAACGGTTTAGATTTCGCGAATGCCTGGAGAACATTACCTGCCATGATATGTAGTGCCAACAATTAAGTACTAATGACGTTGTGTTAGGGTAGAGGGGAGTTTGTTTTACCTACGCTGGTGAGATCGGGTTTTGGGTATCAGTTACATGGGCGAGTTTTGGTTTTGTGGTACGGTAGTGTTAGTTGTCAGATTTATCGAGTTGTGTGCGGTTTTGTGATATCGCGGATTTTGTTTGAGCTATATAGGTCCAATGAAGTTTCTGGTACCACGTTTTTGAGCTATGTGGAATTTCATAAAAAATTAAATTCTACCACTTCCGTGTACTTATGTAGTAGAAAATGTGATTATTATATGAATAAAAGAAAACTAATCAGTAAAAGTTCCCGTATTGACTGTAATGAATGTGTACACAGCTACTACAGTAGACGAATAAATGATGTACATGTGCATCAGACAAACGTAACATTATTACAGAAAGCATATTCCATTGCCATACTCCATGTCCTCGATCCAAAGACCCATGCGCTTATGAAACTCTCGGCTAGACTCCTTGGATACTAGCGACCATACAAAAAAGCATACAAGCACAGCTAAAATTTCCATATTCGATTTTCTCGAAAACGGTTAAGAGTCGCGTCTTCCCGTTTGCATACGTTCAAATCCTAGTCGTGCCCTACACACATTGTCAATATGAATCAAATCCGTGAGCGGAAGTTCGTACAGTCCCTCTGTTAGTTCGGAGAGCTCTCAACACGAATACTTCTGCCACTCCCAGGGGGACTGTCTACCGGTCGAGGATGACATTCACGATCCACTTAATTCAAAGACACTCGACAACGTGGGGCTATAATCGAAAGCAATATACTGGGCGGGGACGTATCGCTGTGTGCGGCTCCTCCCATATTGGTGGGATTTCCTGGCTTATACGCAGTCGTGGACGCGGCCAGAACCGCTTGCGCACTCGGCAGTGATTGAAAATCACTCCTCTCCCCACTGTTATCTTTGTTTGCTGAAGCGTTATCAGTGCGAGGCCTGACAAAACATCAGTTCCTGCCACACTGTTACGAAATTTAGTTGCGTAACAACAACGTCGCAGTAAGAATCAGGGAAATTCTGTAGCCTCTTGCCTCCCCCGCCCCACCCTCTCTCTCTCGCTTGATATATATATATATATATATATATATATATATATATATATATATATATGTGTGTGTGTGTGTGTGTGTGTGTGTGTGTGTGTTCTTCTCTCCTATGCACTAGGAAGAACTCGAAATATGAAACGTAGTAGACCAAGAAACAGAAGTAACAAACTAAGAACAGTGATCATGTTACACCGGAGAGGAGTCAACCAAAGAAAACAGATAGATTTGCTATCTTACCGTACTGGACTCACATTTCCCATAAAACTGCTCGTTTGTTTCGGAAACCTGCGCTGAAAATTGTCTTCCGGGCGGACTGTACAACACAGAATGTACCTAAATTCCTTTTACAGTCTTTGGAGTCCAAAACAAGAAAAAAAATTCAGTAAACACGGGCTCTAAAACAGATACCTTAAGAGCTGTGAACACTTGTGCAATAGAAGAGGTGTGTTTCACAGCAGCGAAGATAAAGAAGTGCTCATTGTCGTAAGGTATGCATTTTTTAGCCCATGTTTACTGGACATTTTTTCTTGTTTTGGTGTAAGGAACATGTCCTCAATGTCTGTAAAAGGTATTTAGTTATATTCTGTAGTATAACGCATTATACATAGTGTGGATGCGAATCAGGAATATACGATGTACAGAGTATGTAAAATAATTTGTGGTGATTGTGATAAGCTTTATATTGGGCGGACTTGGAGGAACTTCAAAACGAGATGTAGAGACCATATAAGTGTCGTGAGCCCAATGCATCAGCATATGCTACTCATTTAAGAGAGTACAAGCGACATGCTTACGACGTCACTAAGAACGTCACCTTCTGCACAGAGCAAAAAAGGTAGACTCTTGAACATCCTCGAAGAAATAGAGATATACACTCACGCGGTAAAACATTCGGACAATATCCTTCATGGGCAGAGTGACGCAATACGATGGATGTACAGAGTTCTAAAAATGTTTTAACCAGGTTGGAGTTTTTTCCGTTTGCCCGCATATACATTGACTAAAACATTGACAAAATATGTTAGCACGTCATTAGATACGGGTACGAGTTGGCAACCTCGTATTATACAGACACCGGTTTTGTTACGTTTACGTCCGTCACGCCAGTATATCGTTCACAACAGATGGCATCAATTTAGGTCTCTTCGCATATTCTACCCTTGTATACTATTTGTCCAAACGCCCTACTGAATACGCACAGTGCGTGCGAGTCACAGGTCAATCCAGTGATGGTCTCAAGGACAACATGAGACATATTCTATGAGACTCTTTTGGATTAATTGTTTGAACAAAATCAAAACAAGACACCCTATAAATTACATACTGGGTTTTTGTCTGGATTTTCATATCCAAACGAAGAGTGGGAAATGGACAAACGGGACAGTAAATTGACTAGCGTGAAGTCTAGTTTTACGAAAAACGTTTACTTGCTTGAAGGCATTCAGGTTAATTTAGGAAAATTTAATCAGTGATCTAATGAAAATTTATGTCCGAATCTTCATAGTTAAACGAAACGTGAAAAAAGGTCACATAGGATATGAAATTGGCCTGTGTGAGGATTAGTTTTGTCAAAAAAATTTGACTGCTTGAAAGTAATAGGTTACTTAAGAAAAACTTAATTAGTGATTTGAGGGAAAATTGAAATAAATCACGAGCAGCTGCTTTTAGTATGTAAATGAAGTATCAGAAAGCTCATCTTTTCGAGACCTACCAGTTTTACGTATATAAAGTTGCATTGGTGTGAGATTTAACTGTCAAAGAGGCTTCCTTAGAATCAAGTACAAAATCTAGGTCATTCGAAGAACAGAAGATACTAGGATCGTAAATGAGGTGTTCAGATGGATGTTCTGGTGTTGGAATGTCATCTGAGGTTTTCAAACTAGTATTCGTTTCCAGTGCCACGTCAAATAAAAAGAAGACAAAGGTTTTTACAAGCGCAGCACGCAGACTCATGTTCGTCGTTGGCATATGATTTTATAACAGAGAAGCAAACAAGACGACAGGAAAAGCTCTTTAAATTTTTTTACATTATATCATAGTAAATGAATAAGTATCATTAGTCCATAGAATGTACGCATGTTAATCTTCTTAGGTCGCTGACTTAACTTCGGAGTAAATGGACGTAATGGATAGTTGTTGATTTTAGCATTCTGTACGACAGTCAGTAAAAATGGAACCGTTTTAGGACCTCTTTGTTGTCCGTCTATCTGTTTATACTGACGTTATCGACTACTAAGTTTCTCATGTTAGAAGTTGTTTCTTGATTCGAATTCTGGAATATTTACTTCGCCTTCTTTGGGGAAGGAGTTTCGCGAAATAGTGTTCATTAATCTACTTTAGTGAGACTGTCATCGGTAACATTACCATTGTTACTGCGCGGTGAAGGTAATAATTGTGTCTTGCCACTAGTATATTTTACAACGGCCTGAATCTCTTTGAATTTTCTCTATTAGTTTCCGGAATGACGGTGCAGCTACAATCAGGTCATCCAAAATTACGATCGGATGAGGACCACCGACGCCTCCATTCCGCCACTAAGGATATCTGCCACTTTCTACTGTCATACGGCATCATTAGACAGCATCGCCCTTGCTAGCACTCAGTTACGTATTTTAATTCCTCCTTTTTACGTGTCCTCTGAGTAGTTATGACAGTTGGCTTTATTGACCGACTGAGGGTTTTTCCCAGCCCAGTAACAACCATCTCATATTTATGCACTTTTGACACCCATTCCAGTGGCATTTTTCCTTGTTCAGGTGTGTCAGCTTCATTATTAATGTATTTGTAGGTCTCTGTTAATATGGAGAGTGTCCGAACAGTCTTCCATCAGTATTCAGAGATATGACAGGAACTATCTTTTGAAGCAAAAAGGCGGAACACATTTAATGTACGTTGTTATTTATTTTCTGTATTATTCAATGCATTACCAGGCTTACACACGTACAACAGTGAGTAAACATTACAACATTCGTTTTCACCACGTATCAATTGAAAAATATGTTTTTAACACATCCCCCATAAGCACCATCATACAGTCACATTACAACCGTTGTACAGTTCACAATAAACGGTGGAGTGTCCCACAGATTTCATTCAAACCCATAAACAAAAATCTAATGGCGTAAGGTCTGGCGATATTGGTGGCCAGAGAGACCAGTCTCGCAATTTAGGGAAAATGCGGTTGAAATGTTCCCTCAGACGTCTAGTGAAATGAGGAGGTGCTCCTACACGTTGAAAGTACATTGCAGTTCGCGTGGTCAAACGAACGTCTTCAAGGTGTACAACAAACGAAATATCCAAAAGAGTGCAAGTAATTTTATCCCGTCATTCCCTCTTCTAAAATTACTGGGCCTACCAACATTATATCGGTCACACCGCACCAAACACTGATCGATAAACGGAAACTGGTTTTCCTGCGACCACCGATGAGTCAACTCCATGTAAACGTGACTTCATCAGTGAATAATTTTATTGGAAGCAAATAACTATTGCCATTTAACAAGCGGCAGATTTCAAGTCGTGTTGCATTGGCGCCAGCGTAAAGATTGTGGGCATGGTGATTGTGGAATGGGTACAAGTTTTCCGCACATAATTGTCACCATACTCGTTGTCGTGGGACGTTGATACGCACAGAAAGTCTCTTTGTGCTAAAATGACTGCACTGCTCCATTACAACAGTGTGACTCTTTTATGGCACAGGTGGTTGAGCTACATGTTCAGAAGAGAAAAATACGTGTTTCACACAATGTGTTACACACTCTACAATAAGGAATTCGACGTGTCGGAAAAAGCCGACGGTACTCTTCGATAGCAGCCGAAGCCGTAAACATACACTGTACCTGCGAATTCCTCATTAGTAGGTTTCTGATATTTTAGCCAGCGCGTGTACACACACAGTTAACCGAAGATTCTTTCTGATTCACTCTCAATCCCTCTGACTCCTTTACTCACTGAACACCATGGGCAAATGCTCATTCAACGGACTACTTTAACGTCAGAGTGATATCCCGAGCAAAGAGGTTGAAAGCAAACGAGATAGTTTGGGCTAGAATAAAACGTCAAAGATGTTGGATGGGTAATAAACGTACGTGTCCACAACTAGACAAGGAACAAATATAAATTACATGTGTTCTATTTGGGAAACCATTCCGAATAGGGCATATGTCCATATGAAGTTTTTTGCTTCAAATGAGCGTTCCTGTCATATCTCCGAATACTGAACTTTCCTCCTGGAGCACTCAGTATATGGGGTGTACAAAAATTTAAGGCACAAGTTGCAGGACACATCCCTCACACGTAGACGCAGAAATTATGTTTCGTGAACATGGGTCTAGAAATGCTTTGTTACCATGTTACAATTCATTTCCTCCAATTTATTAAACATGGGAAACGCACAAGAACAGAACACACCAGTATACCACGTGCAACCCTTTCCTTGTAAGACTCGCCAGACAGTCACGCGGTCAACATTCAGTGATGCAGCGACATGTCTTGTACGGACGCCAGGGTCGTCGTCAATTGCATGAAGAATTGCAGCCTCTCCTTGCGGTGTCCTCGTCCTTCTCGGTCTCCCTCAGTCGCAAGTCTCAGGTTTAAATTCCCCCATGTTCCGTAAGTCGACGATCAGTGGCTTTAAACATTTTCCTGTCGGGGCACCTTCGTCCTGGAAATCTCTCCCTGTACAAACGTCGGGCGCCGAGCGCCATTGCCGTCAGCTAATCCATACATCAAATGGGCACCTGACATCTCTGTATTTGTGTACACTGCCATTGAACGAGTCAAGTCTGCGAATAACTCTACGTAGTAATGCGTGTGCTTGCAACAGTCGTACTGATCGCTGGAACAGTTGATGTTAAT
This sequence comes from Schistocerca piceifrons, assembly GCF_021461385.2. Classification (NCBI taxonomy): domain Eukaryota; kingdom Metazoa; phylum Arthropoda; class Insecta; order Orthoptera; family Acrididae; genus Schistocerca; species Schistocerca piceifrons. Next base: position 933,357,004 of record NC_060139.1, on the reverse strand, counting down.
TGTAAACAAGCAATGTTGAACGTCGCATGGCAACAGGGACATATTCTAGATAGAGTACGCGAAAGAACTTGCCCCCCTTCTAACAGCCGTGTACCGCAAGTCTCTAGAGGAACGAAAGGTTCGAAATGATTGGAAAAGACCACAGGTAGTTCCAGTTTTCAAGAAGGGTCGTCGAGCAGGTGCGCAACACTATAAGCCTATATCTCTGACATCGATCTGTTGTAGAATTTTAGAACATGTTTTTTGCCCGCGTATCATGTCATTTCTGAAAACCCAGAATCTACTCTGTAGGAATCAAGTTGGATTCCGGAAACGGCGATCGTGTGAGACCCAACTCGCTTTATTTGTTCATGAGACCCAGAAAATATTAGTTACAGGCCCCCAGGTAGATGCCATTTTCCTTGACTTCCGGAAGGCGTTCGATACAGTTCCGCACTGTCGCCTGATAAACAAAGTGCCTACGGAATATCAGACCAGCTGTCTGGCTGTATTGAAGAGTTTTTAGCAAACAGAACACAGCATGTTGTTCTCAATGGAGAGACGTTTACAGACGTTAAAGTAACCTCTGGCGTGCCACAGGGGAGTGATATTGGACCATTGCTTTTCGCAATATATATAAATGACCTAGCAGATAGTGTCGGAAGTTCCATGAGGCTTTGCGCGGATGATGCTGTAGTATACAGAGACGTCGCAGCAATAGAAACCTGTAGCGAAATGTAGGAAGATCTGCAACAGATACGCACTTGGTGCTTGTCAGTGGCAACTGACCCTTAACATAGACAAAAATAATGTATTGCGAATACATAGAAAGAATACCTGCGTAGGAGATCACGAATGTAAAATTAGAGAGATTCGAGCGCGCACGGAGGCTTTCCAGCAGTCGTTCTTCCCGCGAACCATACGCGACTGGAACAGGAAAGGGAGGTAATGACAGTGGCACGTGAAGTGCCCTCCACCACAGACCGTTGGGTGGCTTGCGGAGTATAAATGTAGATGTTGATGTAAATGTAAAGCAAAACACTGGCGATGCACAACGTAACGAGACGTCATCAAGAACGCACGTTCCCCATGATTCTAATGTTCTGTTCTGGTGTGTTTCCCATGGTTACTGAGTTGGAGAAAATTAGATGTGACATGGAAACAAATCATTTCCAGGGCCATGTTCACATAAAATAATTTCTTCGTCTGTGTGTGAGGAATGTGTCCTGAAATTTGTACCGTATGTTTTTGTTACACCCTGTATACAAGGTGTAACGAGTAGTGCTGGTGTTTCTACTGCTGACTGCGCACAGTGTACTGAACACCATTACATCAGTATTTACGGCAACAAGTCGTATGTTTTTAGGTTAGTTAGTACCTCCAAGGACATATTGTAAAGAGTTAGCCGTTAATACTTACTTTCCCTGGGCAGCAGGTCAGGTGCTGAAGTGTGGATACATAACTGCAAAACTAATAGTCTATACTAACAGGCGTGAAAACAACAGGTAGTAAATTACGTCACGTGTTTACTGGAAGACTGTTAAACACAGAGGAAAAACAACCAACACAGTAAAGTGGGAACATATTAAGGGGAATCGGAACGCCGTATCCCGACAATGCTAAATTTAGTGACTTGGCTTTCCTGTATTTCAGAAACCACAGTAGCCGTTGACATGAAACTTTAACAGGACATTAAACTGTATGTTATGAGTCTACTGAACTACAACAATTGCATTTGATCCTCTGCTTTCGAAAATACAACTTTTTAACTACACAGTTAAAATTTTGTGTACTTTTTTGTACGTTATCTTAGATAATTTTAATTGTACATAACGTTATATTCCTCTTTTAGTTCAGTAGACTCAGGATATATATGTTATTAGTCCCAGAAAATTTGAATGCTCTACTCGAAGCGGTTTCTGAGATTTAAGGAAAAATGCAACAGAAAATGTAAATCTTCAGGAACAGCTTTTAAAGTTTCAAAAGACTGACTTAAGAGATGCTTAATTTTTTAAATTTTTAGTCACTCAGAAGCACCCTGCACCACACTGTACATCATCCTCTTGATCTTTTTCCAAGTTTTTTCTACTTTTCTCCTTTCTGGACTTATTAGTGGCCAACTGTGCTGCGTATTCTCTTCATCAATGCGAACCTTGTCCATCTGTTCAAGTTCTCTGATGCAGTTTGTTCCAGGATTAATTCCCATATGCTGTAGCACTTTCGCCCTACCAATGTTGCCATCGTTAAAAGCAATGACAGCATCACTGATCCCCCACTTTAGTGTCTTCATTCTAACGAAAACATTTTTTGGTAAGCAAGTCCACGTTAGATTATTGAACGACTCATTGGGATTTTGAGTCTGGCCACGCAGACACTTCTTCAGTAATTCAGGATTTGCCAGGTCTATGTAAGTAGGTTTTATTATATCCATGACTGCTGCTGGGATGGAATGTTTATGGCTGTATGAACTGTCTGAGTACTGGGCATTGCGGTAATTGCACCATGAATCAGGTCCAGGAGGACAAAGGTGGTGTACTGGTTTTTCATCAGTTGACAGTCTATGGAAGAAGATAGCCCATACTGCCTGCTTCATTTTCAACAGATCCTCAGTATTATTTCTAATGGCCACCCCATAATACTGCTGTAGTTCATCAATCATTTTGTCTGTCAGCCTGCCTCTTATGGTTTTACCATAAGAAAGTGTCTTGTCTCTCGAACTTCGTTTCAACTTCCTCAACCTGTTGCCCATCCTCTTCTGGACATTACCTTTCTAACACAGCAATCCACAGACTTCTATATAAAAAATTACCGATTTTATTAGATCTTGAAGTAATACACGCAAAAATTGTAACATTTTCAACCGGTGTAGATTACATTTTAAAAAAATAAAATAAAATACTTCTCATGTGAATTTATAAGTGATATATATACGGTGCGTGGCGGAGGGTACCTCGTACCAAAACTAGCATCTTCTCTCCCTGTTGCACTCCCAAACAGAACGAGGGAAAAATGACTGCCTATATGCCTCTGTACGAGCCCTAATCTCTCTTATCTTATCTTTGTGGTCTTTCTGCGAAATATAAGTTGACGGCAGTGAAATTGTACTGCAGTCAGCCTCAAATGCTGGTTCTCTAAATTTCCTCAGTAGCGATTCACGAAAAGAACGCCTCCTTTCCTCCAGAGACTCCCATCCGAGTTCCTGAAGCATTTCTGTGACACTCGCGTGATGATCAAACCTACCAGTAACAAATCTAGCAGCCCGCCTCTGAACTGCTTCTATGTCCTCCCTCAATCCGACCTGTTAGGGATCCCAAACGCTCGAGCAGTACTCAAGAATAGGTCGTATTAGTGTTTTATAAGCGGTCTCCTTTGTGCTATACTCTTATGTCCTTAATCTGCCATCACGCCTGGAGTACTCCACTGTTATTGTGAAGACAACGTCGAGTAGTAGGATATGAATTTGATGCTCTAGGCGCCGGCCACTGCGGAAGAGCGGTTCTAGGCGCTTCAGTCTGGAACCGCGCAGCCGCTATGGTCGCAGGTTCGAATCCTGCCTCGGGCGTGGATGTGTGTGATGTTCTTAGGTTTAAGTAGTTCTAAGTCTAGGGGACTGATGGCCTCAGACGTTGAGTCCAATAATGCTTAGAGCCATTTGAACCATTTGATGATTTAGGCACGGTCAGGGCAGCGGCGGTGTTGGATGACCGTTTCCAAGCCACACATTTTCACAGAGGCCTTCCTGTTCCTCTGACTTGCTCGAATGCCTCGTCCTGCAAACGCGGCGACAGCAACAGCAGCGCTGCAGACACGCAACTGTGCGAGCGGAACATGGAGGACACACAACTGTCCACTGGCTGCTACAGAGCGTTGCACCCGCGTGCTGCGGCTTTGCGTGACGAGTTAATTGCGACCTCGCTGCGGCCCGCGGCCTTATTGACACGACGCGACGCTTAATTGCAGAGTGGGGACGTCAGCGCAACGGCCGCTAACCCACTGTCGACCGTCCTGTTGACACGAAACGCACCGGGCGCAGAGCGTTTCCAGCGGAATGCGGCGCGGTTGAACGGGACAGGAAGAGGGAAGTGGTCATTGCGCTCGTCAGCTGGTAGACTTGTTTGATGCAGACTGTAGCAATTCTGTGCCACCTCGAGAGAAATGTGTTGTCTAAGGTTGGGTAAAGTGACCTCACCGAGCAAAATGTTATTTTCTCCTGACATGTCATACGAGAACTATTCCGAAAGTAAGATCCGACAGGGCGCGAAAAACATTACTGGCCATTAAAATTCCTTCACCAAGAAGAAGTGCAGATGATAACCGGGTATTCATTGGACAAATATGTTATACTAGAACTGACATGTGATTACATTTTTACGCAATTTGGGTGCACAGATCCTGAGAAAGCAGTACCCAGAACAACCACCTCTGGCCGTAATAACGGTCTTGATACACCTGGGCATTCAGTCCAACAGAGCTTGGATGGCGTGTGCAGGTACAGCTGCTCATGCAGCTTCAACACGATACCACCGTTCATCAAGAGTAGTGACTGGCGTATTGTGACGAGCCAGTTGCTCGCCCAACATTGACCAGACGTTTTCAATTGGTGAGAGATCTGGAGAATGTGCTGACCGGGGCAGCAGTCGAACATTTTCTGTATCCAGAAAGGCCCGTACAGGACCTGAAACATGCGGTCGTACAGTATCCTGCTGAAATGTACAGTTTCGCAGGGATCGAATGAAGGGTAGAGCCACGGGTCGTAACACATATGAAATGTAAGGTCCACTGTTCAAAGTGCCATCAATGCGAACAAGAGGTGACCGAGACGTGTAACCAATGGTACCCCATACCATCACGCCGGGTGATACGCCAGTATGGCGACGACGAATACACGCTTCCAATGTGCGTTCACCGCGGTGTCGCCAAACACGTATAAGACCATCATGATGCTATAAACAGAAGCTGGATTCATCGGAAAAAAATGACGTTTTGCCATGCGTGCACCCAGGTTCGTCGTTGAGTACACCATCGCAGGCGCTCGTGTCTGTGATGCAGCGTCAAGGGTAACCGCAGCCATGGTCTCAGAACTGATAGTCCATGCTGCTGCAAACGTCATCGAACTCTTCGTGCAGGTGGTTGTTGTCTTGCAAACGTCCCCATCTGTTGACTCAGGGATCGAGACGTGGCTGCACGATCCGTTACAGCCATGCGGATAAGATGTCTGTCATCTCAACTGCTAGTGATACCAGGCCGTTGGGATCCAGCACGGCGTTCCGTATTACCCTCCTGAGCCCACCGATTCCATATTCTGCTAACAGTCATTGGATCTCGACCAGCGCGAGCAGCAATGTCGCAATACGATAAACCGCAATCGCGATAGGCTACAATCCGACCTTTATCAATGTCGGAAACGTGATGGTACGCATTTCTCCTCCTTACACGAGGCATGGCAACAACGGTTCACCAGGCAACGCCGGTCATTTGCTGTTTGTGTATGAGAAATCGGTCGGAAACTTTCCTCATGTCAGCACGTTGTAGGTGTCGTCACCGGCGCCAACCTCATGTGAATGCTCTGAAAAGCTATTCATTTGCGTATCACAGCATCTTCTTCCTGTCGGTTAAATTTCGCGTCTGTAGCGCGTCATCTTCGTGGTGTAGCAATTTTAATGTCCAGTAGTGTAGAAACCACAACGAAAATACGATGAAGCTTTCCACGGATGTATTGGGCAGTGCCTGTAGTATGCCCGTCGATTGCGTCATATCGCTCTTTTCAGTTCTGAGCGCACAGTGAGCACGTAAAAATTCGTAGAACATAGTGTCTCTCGCCAAGTGCAGCCCACATAGCATAAAAGTCATGCGTTTCCTTCTTGATGACAATTCTCGAGGGGGCCGCGGTGGCCGAGCGGTTCTAGGCGCTTCAGTCCGGAACCGCGCGACTGCTACTGTCGCAGATTCGAATCCTGCTTCGGTCGTGGATGTGTGTGATGTCCTTAGGGTAGTTAGGGTTAAGGAGTTCTAAGTTCTAGGGGACTGATGACCTCAGATCTTAAGTCCCATAGTGCTCAGAGCCATTTGAACCATTTTACAATTCTCGGCCGCACTCTACAGGGTCAATAGGGACTCTCCTGCAGCTGTTTCCATGGGAACTGTTTGACCACCCACCGCAGAGCCCGGATCTGCCTCGCTCTGTTTTTCATCTCTGCTCACATGAATCGCTAGCTATAAAGACAACGTGTTGTCACAGACAACGATCTGCAGAGCAGCGAAAAAAAATGGTGGAGAGCACAGGCGACTGCCTTTTATGACGAGAGTAATGGGAAGTTGGTACATTGCTGTGACAACTGTATTTAAGTCGGGGCGGCGACTGAATACAGAAGTAGCTGGAAGGTGTAGCTAACTGTTGCAAGGAAGACACTCCTGATTTCCACAGTCGTTTCCATTTCGCGACCGATCGAACATTACTTTCCAAATGGCCCTCGTAGATATGCGGATGAAATATATCTGTATAAAATATACCTGCAACTATAAAACAATTGCACTATTATTCAAATCCTTCTTTTGTAGCACAACACTGAGCTTCGGCGAAAAATCTGCAAAATGGCCACTTTGTACGATAGTTAGGGCAAATTGGCCAGGGACAGAGAAGAGGGAAAAATAAGAGTCTGATGAAGCGGAATCTGATTTTCTAAGGATTATGTGTGATGTCACTTCATCAACTGTGTTACTCATTCGTTGCTTGATACGTTTTTCTCTTTGTTGAAACGGTGTGATGGATTATTCAGTCCATCAAGCCATAATATCTACGTAACATGTAAAAAATATGGTTAACTAGTTCTTCCTCTTGCTATCAGTTGCATACACTTCTGAAGTTCTCAACAATCTTTCGTCTTCAGCAGCATCACGTTTCTGTTAAAATAATTCGCCTTTGAGAGTGTTCTTGACTCAATGAAAAGTTTCCACGCTGTTCCAAGCGGCATCCTTTCTTTTTCTCCAGCATCCAGTGTCTGTTACATTGATCTCATGATTGTTGTAGTGATTTTCTAAAATACACTCTAAGACAAAATAATTAAACAAACACAACGTAACAACGTAACACGAAGTAATAACCCTAATGGGATGCAAATCGGTAGATATGATGTACCTACAGACAAACAAATGATAACAATTTCAGAAAAGTTGTATGATTTATTCAAGAGAAAGAGATTCACAAATTGAGAAAGTCAATAACGCATTGATTCACCTCCGGCACTTACGCAAGCGATTATTCAGCTTAGCATTGACTGACAGAGTAGTTGGATGTCTTCCTGAGAGATATCGTGCCAAATCCTGTCCTACTGGTGCGTTAGTTGTTGTTGTGGTCTCCATGCTACTCTATCCTGTGCAAGCTGCTTCATCTCCCACTACGTACTGCAGTCTACATCCTTCTGAATCTGATTAGTGTATTCATCTCTTGGTCTCCCTCTACGATATTTACCCTCCACGCTGCCCTCCAATAATAAATTGGTGATCCCTTTATGCCTCAGAACATGTCGTATCAACCGATCCCTTCTTCTAGTCAAGTTGTGACACAAATTTCTCGTCTCTCCAATTCTATTCAATACCTCCTCATTAGTTATGTGATCTACCCAACTAATCTTCGGCATTCTTCTGTAGCACCACATTCCGAAAGCTTCTATTCTCTTCTTGTCCAAACTATTTATCGTCCATGTTTCACTTCCATACATGGCTACACTCCATACAAATACTTTCAGAAAAGACTTCCTGACACTTAAATCTATACTCAAGGTTCACAAATTTCTCTTCTTCAGAAACGCTTTCCTTGCCACTGCCAGTCTACATTTTATATCCTCTCTACTTCGACCATCATCAGTTATTTTGATCCCCAAATAGCAGAACTCCTTTACTATTTTAAGTGTCTCATTTCCTAATCTAATTCCCTCAGCATCACCCGACTTAATTCGACTACATTCCATGAACCTCGTTTTGCTTTTGTTGATGTTCATCTTACATCCTCCTTTCAAGACACTGTCCATTCCGTTCAAATGCTCTTCCAAGGCCTTTGCAGTCTCTGACTGATTTACGATTTCATCGGCGAACCTCAAAGTTTTTATTTCTTCTTCATGGATTTTAATACCTACTCCGAGTTTTTCTTTTGTTTCCTTTACTGCTTGCTCAATATACAGATTGAATAATATCGGGGAGAGGCTAGAACCCTGTCTCACTCCCTTCCCAACCACTGCTTCCCTTTCACGCCCCTCGACTCTTATAACTGCCATCTGGTTTCTGTACAAACTGTAAATAGCCTTTCACTCCCTGTATTTTACCCCTGCCACCTTCAGAATTTGAAACTGATGCTTTAGATCGCCAAAATCCCGAATGGCCTTGCCCACATTGCTCCGAACGTCCCCAATCTGGGAGAGATCCGGCGACCTTGCTAGGCAAGGTAGGGTTTGGCAAACACGAAGACGAACAGCAGGAACTCTAGCCATGCGACTGGGCATTATCTTGTTGAAATGTAAGCCCAGGATGGCTTGCAATGCAGGGCAACTAAACGGGGTGTAGAATACCGTCGACGTACCGCTGTGCTGTAAGGGCGCCGTCGATGACAACCGAAGGGGTTCTGTTACGATAATAATTGGCGTCCTTGTGGTTGTCGGTCCGTTTGGCGCTGTTAGTGGCGTCTCCAGACACGTCATCGCTGGTCGTTAGGGCTCATTCCGAAGCGGGACTCATCATTGAAGACACTTCTACTCCAGTTTACGAGATTCTACGCCGAAGACATATCTGGAGATGCCCCAGACAGCAGTGTGATACCAACCAGGCCATAATGCCCGACAACCAGGAATGATGATCTGGGCTGCCACTTCTTTTCATAGCAGGACCTCCTTCGTTGTCATGCACGGCTCTCTTACAGCCCAGCGGTACGTCGACAATGTTCTACGCTCCGTTTGGTTGCCCTTAATGGCAAGTCATCCTGGGCTTACATTTCAGGAACATAATGTCCTCCTGCACACAGCGAGAGTTTCTACTGACTGTGTTCGTGCTTGCCAAACACTGCCTTGGCTAGCAAGATTGCCGGATCTCTCCACAACTGACCACGTTTCGAGCTTTGTGGACATGGCCCTCCCATCATCTCGGGATTTTGACGGTCTGACGCGCTGGCTGAACAGAATTTGGACCTATATACCTCAGAGGACATCTAACAACGCTTTCAATCAACGCCAAGCCGGACAACTGCTTGCATAAGGGGTAGACGTGCACCGCCGAACCAATGACTTGCTCAATTTGTGAAGCTCTTTCTCGTGAATAAATGATCCAATTTTTCTGAAATTGTAATAATTAGTTTGTGTACATCTACACAACATCTACCGATGACCGCCCCATGTGGATTTGTCCTCCATGCTGCGTCTTTTATTTGTTTATTTTTACACATACCAAATCCCTATTGCTACAGACACTCGGGGTGCTTCAGTAGAATACTGGAATAAGTTCCTTAAATAGGTGTCAGCTGCATCTTCCATCCTCGCCGCTTCCTCTCTAGCGGCTATCAACAGCACGTAAAAAAAGAATTGGAGGTAAACAACTGGAATTGCATGATGCACGTACTGTCTATCACCTGCTTGTTTCGCTCGGTTTATGTCTTCGCATTACCGCACTGGCCTTACGTAAGCCTTTCCTAGTGTACGTAATCCTCGAACTTTAATAGTTGTTGCGCAATGCAGGTACGAGACTGCGCACAGATGCAAGTAGCCCCGACAGGCGGAGGTTCGCTGCAAACTGGTCTCCCGGCGGCTCATTACCATGAGGGGACATTTCAAACGAAGCCGCTTACAGTTAGCCTCTTGAATAATGCAAAGGCTTTCCAAACTCCAATCATCCGCGGTTCATGAGAGGCACTCTCTGTAGCCACATGGTAGTATATCATCTAACCGCGTCCCGTAGTTGGAAGAAAGCACAGGTAAGAACCTTCTACGAGGAGAGTAGCAGAAATTGTTCAAGAAATAACCGTCCACTATCCTCTACGTCCATTTGTTGTAGACGCTTAAAGCTCATACGTAGCGACGAATGTCGGCACGGAATAAATTGCTCAGTGCCAACCGAAACGGTTTCGCTAAACACCGATCAGGGGAAACCTAGCTCCCAGTTTTCCCTCATGACTCCCTGAAAGCCGTGGGTCGACGCAGTCACGTACATGTGGTATTTCTTGACTTCCGAAAAGCATTTGACTCAGTACGACATACCGAAAGTGCAGCCATATGGGGTACCAAGCGAAATGTGTGACTTGATCCAGAATTCTTTTGGTGTGGAGGACGCACTGCATGGAGGATCATCTACGCATGTAAGGAAACGTCAGGTGGGTACCAGGGGAGTGTATTGGAAGGCTTGCTGTTCAGTTGTAAATTAATGACCTTGCAGACAATATTAACAGAACTGCATTTATCTACGAGGTCTCCGATATCACTGCGGCCGGAAAAAGATCCTGCTAGAACTGGACCAACAACGGTTGAAGACAATCGTCCAGCGTAACGGAAGTGCGGCCCTTCCGAAAATTGCTGCAGATTTCAATGATGGGCCATCAACAAGTTTCAGTGTGCGAACCATTCAAAAAAAAATGCTTCAAATGGCTCTGAGCACTATGGGACATAACATCTGAGGTCATCAGTCCCCTATAACTTAGAACTACTTAAGCCTAACTAACCTAAGGACATCACACACATCCATACCCGAGGCAGGATTGGAACCTGCGACCGTAGCGGTCGCGCGGTTCCAGACTGAAGTGCCTAGAGCCGCTCGGCCACATTGGCCGGCCTGCGAACCATTCAACGAAACATCTTCGATATGGGCTTTCGGAGCCAAAGGCCTACTCGAGAACCCTTTATGACTGCACAACACAAAGCTTTACTGCTCACCTGGGCCCGTCAACACCGACACTGGACTGTTGATGACTGGGAATATGTTGCCTGGTCGGACGAATCTCGTTTCAAATTGCATCGAGCGGATGGACATGTAGGGATACGGGGACAACCTCATGAATCCACGGACCCTGCATGTCAGCAGGGGACTGTTCAAGTTGCTGAAGACTCTGTAATGGGCGTGTGCAGTTCAACTGATATGGGACCCGTCTAGATACGACTCTGTCAGGTGACACATATGTGAGCATGCTGTCTGATCTCCTGCATCCATTCACGTCTATTGTGCCGTCCATCAGAACAATGCAACACCCCATACTTCCAGAATTGCTACAGAGTGGCTCCAGGAACGCTCTTCTGACTTTAAAGATTTCCGATGGTCATCAGACTGCCCAGACATGAACATTATTGGGCATATCTGGGATGCCTTGCGACGTGCTATTCAGAAGAGATCTCCACCCCCTCAGACCCTTACGGATTTATGGACTGCCCTGGAGGATTGATGGTTTCAGTTCCCTCCAACACTACTTGAGGCATTAGTCGATGCCACGTCGTGTTGGGGCACTTCTGCGTTTTCGCGAGGGGCCTACACGATATTAGGAAAGTGTAGCAGTTTCTTTGGTTTTTCAGTGTACAAGGGCAGTCAAATGAAAACTGAACACCCGCCACGACAGGACATCGAATTGTCCCATTCAAAAGTAAACACCACATGCATTAAGACATTTATCCCACTGGGAGACGAGACTTTCAATTCCTATTTCGTACAACGCGGTCGGCTGCTGACGGATCCACAATCGCACCCCTCCTGCACCTCCTCGTCTCACTGAAACCGAGGTTCACGCTTGTCTTTCCACAGGTCGTCAGTCACACGGTGAAAGGTCTGGGCTGTGTGTTTCCCCAACCAAATCGCTGGAGCGCTGCCTTCGTCCCATTGACAGTGTAGGGGTGGGCGTTATCGTGCAACGGGATGCTTCCTCTGCTCGCCGAGTTCCTCGAGTGTGGAGCCACAGAAACTGCAGTCGCAGAAACTGCGACGCCCCATTAGGTCAAAATGCCCGGGAATGCTGTCGGGCAGAATTATACTCTTGCACGATAACGCCCGCCTCTCCCGCACTGCCAATCACCGAAGGGTACGCTTCAGCGATTTGGTTGGGAAACGCTGCAACATGCTGTGCATAGCCCGGATTTCCCACTGTGTGATTTTCACATCTTTGGCGACCTGAAAGAAGACTCGCGTGGACGTTGGACGAGGAAGTGCAATAGCGGGTGCGACTGTGATCTGTCAGCAGCCGACCGTCTTCTACGGAACAGGAAATCGTCGTATAGTCTCCAAGTGGGGTAAGTCTCTTACCGCGTGTTGTGATTTCTGTTGAATGGAATTATTCCACGGTCCCGTTGTGAGGGGCGTTCGTTTTCATTTGACAGCCTCTCGTATAATGATGTAGTGTCTGAAAAGCGCTGCACAGATCTTGATGAGATTCCAAAGTGATAGATTGGTAATTCGCTTTAAGTGTTCAGAAATGTAAAACTGAACGCTTTTCAAACGTCATAACGTATTAACTTATGATGCCAACAAGTATCCTACAGTAGCAACTTCTCACACTTGGGAATTGGTCAACTCATACAAATAACTGAGAATAGCACTTTGTAGGAATATAAAATGGAACGATCACTACGCTCCGACTTTGAAAAAGCAGGTGGTGTATTTACATTCATCGGTAGAATTCTGATGAAACGCAATCAGTCTACAAAGAAGACCCCATGCGAAACGCCGGCCCGTGTGGCCGAACGGTTCTAGGCGCTTCAGTCAGGAACCGCGCGACCGCTACGGTCGCCGGTTCGAATCCTGCCTCGGGCATGGATGTGTGTGATGTCCTTAGGTTAGTGAGGTTTAAGCAGTTCTAAGTTCTAGGGGACTGATGACCTCAGATGTTAAGTCACATAGTGCTCAGAGCCATTTGCACCATTTTTGAACATGCAAAACACACGTGTGTCCCATCCTAGACTGTTGCTCTAGTATGTGGGACTCGAGTCATGTAAGCTAACAGGAGATATTGATGGCACGCAAGGAAGGGCAGCACGAACGGTCGCAGATTTATTTGTGTCATGGGAGAATGTCACAGAGATGCTGAAGAAAATGAATTGGGAGACGGAAACCAATGCGAGAAAGCCGACGTACAATGTTTCAAGAATCAGCTTTAAGTTATGAATCTCGGAATGCACTACAACTGCCTAAGTATAGCTCCCACAAGGATGATGAAGACAAAATTAGACTAATTATAGCGCACACAGAGACGTTCAAACTCTCTTCTTCCCCTTCCCCCCCCCCCCTCATAGATATACAAATGGAGTGTGAATAAATATTTATATCTGCTGCAATGGAAAGTAACCTCTGCCATGCACTCCACAGTGGTTTACAGAGCATGGCGGTAGACGTAGAAGTGACCAAGATGTGATCAAGCTACCAATAATAGCTCAATACAGGGGCACTCACATTATTACTTTTAAGGGAGGCGAGAAAAAAGAGATTCAGCGCTGTAATGTACAACAGATTGAAATTAAGCAAATAAGTAAGAAGTATCACAATCGAAAACGTACCAGTTACATAAAACAATCAAATTTCCGTTCTATTCAAGACATTTATAAGTTTTATGCCAAATTTCTTTAGTAATAAGGAAGCTACAGCTGAACTATAAAATCAAATTTCGCAGAACATCGTGAGGGGAAATTATAATTACGCCAACATATGCAGTACTTTTCACGAAAAATTCGAACAGCCGATTTCGCTTGCTTTTATAAAACTTATCAATTGAGAAATCTTCCCGTCTCGTTTATCGTGTCAGTCTGCTCGCGGATGGGTGGAGGACGCACCACTTGGAAGTTTATACGTCACTCAGACAGCTATTTAATGAATTGTTTATTGCATTTCGACGGATGTGAACGATGTGCAATCGTATCGAAGTCTATACGGACAGGTTTATTTTTGTCTTGCACTGTCATAAAAAGCTTGGCGGCGCTGACAGCTAAGGGGGGAGAGGGGAACTGGCTCGAGACCACTCTTGCTCCGCCTCCTCCCCCCTCCCCCCGCCCTCCTTTTACTGGGTTCCCCTGGCTCAAGTGATTTCTTTCGTCCACAAAGTGAGACAGTATGTGCTGTTATCTCTGTTTGACGTTAACGTGTGATAAAATTTGTGATTCCCATTGGTGTCGTAAAAGTGAGGCCGAGGTTACGGCCTGGTCGACCGCAGCCCATTAGCAACATTTTAGGCCCTGACTGACCATATTCCATACTGATTCAGTCTACCAGTAAATCGCATGAACACACTTTCTGTCCACGCAACATTCGCGAGTGGAATACGAAATTGTGGAGACTGTACTGGTACACGATATATCATTTGCTACACACGAGAAGGTAGCTTGCCGAGTGTAGATGTATATGGAGGGACGGTCATGGTAGTCTACTGATAAAGATGCCTGGGAAACGAGAGATTGCAGGATCAGATCTCGGTCAGGCCAAGGATTCTTTGCTCTTCATTTTAACCTAGCCTTCCCCTCTCAACGATGTGAGGAGTCGTCAAAAATGAATGGTGGTTTAAATTCCAAGTTAAACTGTACGTCCCATTTCCCCAGTTGGATAACTGGGGTAGGTTAGGAACACGCAAGTCACCGAAGTGACGTGCAGTTTGAAAGACTTGCTCCAGGCCACACGAAATTATTGTTATTAGATGCAGGAACACCTCATCTGTTCCACACTTCCACTAATGAGTCTAGCCCAAATAAGGTGATACCGTGGGGTCTTGGAAGCCTCAAACTCGATCCTACTTCTAGGCATGAATCAAGCAGTTACTTTGAACAATAGTTAGTAAGAGCAAATCATGGGGCTGTATGTGAACAGCATACGTACCACACCCACTAGAACACGAGGATCAAATTTTATTCATTAAATACATTCACCATTTAAATTTTACAAACAAACAGGAAAACGAAAATTAAGTTCTTACATGGAGAGTAAGTGCACTAGTATTCAATGTCAGGTTTCACATGTGATCAAGCATCACTTAAAAATAAAATTTACAAAACCACGTCAGAGAAGCCTTTATTGTGTTGTGGATAGCGAGCGAGAGAGAGAAATCCTATCATTTAGGAGCAGCAGTGTGGTATATTGGCGTTTTTCCTAGCCTGCAGGCCACAGTACCTTCCCGTCTTATGCAGACAGTGGCCGGCGGTTGTATTCCGATAGAGTGAATCACGTACGTCTCGCAATGAGTGAACATCATACTCTATTTTCAAAGGCTCTCATTACTCCTACAAGTGAGTGAAACATTAGAGCCGAACTTTCTCCAATATGGCGCCTAACACGAAATCTACTGTGATGGACACTGTCTATGCGGACGCTTCCTATTGACTACTGGAGGACACTTAGAAAATAGGTCGTTCCTACAAGAAGCTATTGTTACATGATGGTTTTTATCAAAACTGACACTATCATAATCAGACTCCGTTAAATTGATTAATCTATCTAATCTAAATTAATTCACATCTAGAAATGAAAGTACGATTATGGTGAACATCAGTGACTGCCATACCTAACTACGAGGGTCGTAGTTAGATATGGCGTCTGCTCAATATGTATTCAATAGGATTTCCAACAATCCATTTAAACTTTCCTCCAGAATAAGAAATTAACGTCCAATTTTAATACGAGGGTCGTTCAACAAGTAATGCCCCACATTTTTTCCCCCCAGAAGATACTTATTGTTAAGAGCCAGAATTTTGTGCCAACATAAACCAACATATGTTGTCCATGTCCTATTTTTCTACGTAGTCTCCATCACGTTCTACGGCCGTACACCAACGTTGTCCTGTAGGGCTGTAGGCGTAGCCATCTTTTCACTACATGACTGACACTCTCGTCATCTTTGAAGTGTGTTCCCCGTAGAGATTCCTTAAGCGTCGGAAACGTCGGAAACGATTCTTGAGTTTATTCAGAGTTCTTACGTACGCTTCTGAATTGATGGATGATCCTCTTGCATTATATCCATGAGAATGACGCCTTCACAATCCCAGAAGACAGTCACCATGACTTTTCCGGCAGAGGGGGTTGTTTTGAATTTCTTCTTTGTGGTGAATGAGGATGATGCCACTCCATAGAATGCCTTTTTGTTTCCGGCGCGAAGTGGTGCACCCAGCTTTCGTCCCCCGTTACGATCCGTGACGGAAAGGCTTCCCTGTCGGTTTCAAAACACTCCAACAATTCAGGTGAAACGGCCTTTCTTTGAATCTTGTGGCCCACTGTGAGCTTTCGTGGAACCCATCGTGAGCACCTCTTTAAATTTCCGAGAGTTTCGGTCATTGCAGACGCACTTCCATTGCTGACCGACAACTGTAGAGCCATTTGTCGAATCGTGATGCGCCGGTCGGCACGAATAATGGCATCCGCACGATTCAGCATGTCTGGAACAGTGGCTGTGACAGGACGTCCCGAGCGTGGCTGATCATGGAGCTCTGTAACTTTCTTTACCCATCGCCCAACTGTACTCCTATCAACTGCAGCATCGCCATACACTGCATGCAGACGTTCATGGATATTCACGACGGTTTCTTTTTCTGCACCCAAGAATTCAGTAAGAGCAGCGTGAACGCTGCTTGTAAGGTGAGTCGTTTGTAGACACCATTTTGACGCTGTACTACGGTTCTGCCATCTACCAGAACGGTTCGAAACTTCGCCGACCCACAGAACACGTCAAATGGGAATCACCAACAAGGACGTTTGTCTGTGTATATTAATGGCTTAAAAATGCGTGGCATTACTTGTTGAACGACCCTCGTATTAAAATTCGACGTTAATTTCTTATTCTGGAGGAAATTTTAAATGGATTGTTGGAAATCCTATTGAATACACATTGAGCAGAGGCTAGCAGAACAGGGGAGAGAGAGCCAACGTTGGGCAATTAGGGCGCCGCAGTCGTTTTCAAAATACAAGTACCAGCACGTTGAGGGGGGGGGGGGGGGAGGAGAAGCGCGGTATATTGCTTGTGGATTATGTTACACTGGACAGGCGCCGTCTGTGTCTGTGTCCGAAATGAACGGAAGCTATTATGTAACTAAGGATTGTTTTTAATGTGGCGCGTTCAGCGGTACCAGAGAGGCATGTCACGAGCTAATAGCACCAGGACATGCCATACCGTAATCCAGTGGGGCCTGCAGGCAGCCTGTATTCTAGGTGCCGCTGGGCACAGGACGGTTCAAAGACGAGATCTGTTAGGTGAAATGAGATGAGACCATCCGGCTCTTTTGTGCTTGAATGCGCAGCTCTTTCAACCGTCAGGCTGCTAAGAAACAGTAAGAGCAGTTACAAATGACTGGGGGGTATAGTACTGGGGGTATAGTACTCAATTGTGTATTCATGGAGGAGGCCATATTGGGTGAAACGTATAATAGGGCAGATAGTGGGAGTCAGAGGTTCCTTGTTTCTGAGCTTCAACACTTAAAATGCCAACGGTTGTTGAATTACATTAAAATTTCGAATAGAAGGAAGAAAGCTGCCTTATTAAAACATATCTAACTGGTCATCACTTAGAAGAATCTGCCATTGGTGATCAACTCATGCACAAGGTTCATATTCAAAAAGTAAGAGTAAAAATTCCGCTTTTTGCTGGGAGCTCTCTGTAGGACAACTTCCATCTGAGACTCGACTTGGAACGCTTCAGCTGAGAGCCGGACTTCGATTCCGGGCTCTTACGGATACCAGCCTTCGGATCAGGCCAGATGACTTAGAATTTTGCAGCCACCACATCAGTCACTCGTGTGCACTGAAAGCGCTAAACACGGATCGCAACAGCAGCGTTCGCTAACCGAGTTGTAGGTGACACGCAAAGGCTTCAAATTGACGTTAGGACTGCCACATTTTTAATTCAAGTACGTTTACTTGCCACTGTGAGCTTAACATGTGCTATCAAGATATTAGGTGCATGCATGATTCTCTCTTTAGTTCTTTCCTTCCTTCTTGATTAACGATCGGTAATCATTGTGCAACTTCCATGAACTTAGTTTTTTTCCACATTTTAGGTTGACTTCAACGTATTCACCGAGACTCATTGTCCGACCTTCGCCAAAGTACTGATGTTGTAATTTTTTTTGTAACTTATGGTAATATTTAATGAACGTAATGGTTTTCTGTCTTTGTGCACTTCTGTTCACTTTGAAGTCTACAGGGACTTGTAATAAACAGGGTATCATAGAGACCATTATCCCATTCACTAGTTTGATGAGCCTACTATTTATCTTTTGAGTTACAGCGCCCATGTTTCATGTATAGTAGGGCCACCCATGGTTAATAAATATAATTCATTAAGTTAACCGTTGCACAACATCTGTAATGCAGCTCACGAGATCCTGTGGAAGCGATCTGTTTATCGGTAAGGACATTCTCAGCCAGGACTTATTTTCTAAAATTTTAGGTGCCGGACTGCATCTTTTCAATCACACAACCCTCCACTTCCCGGCTATAAAAATTACAAGTTCCGATTTCTGAAAACTTGTGATAAATTGAGAAATCATTTTTTACAAAATACTGTTCTGAAATTCATGTTTTTAAACATAATAGCTTACAATCAAAACAACTAAACCGCCCACAAGGTTTGGTATAAACAACAGGTACTGTATTGTATGAAACCGAGGACCTAGAAACGACGGAGAGGCTTCGTCTTGCCGTAGTCCTCAGTGGTACACAAACCCACAACAGCCCACAGCAGTCCACCCATCCCACCGCCGCCCCACACCGAAGCCAGGGTTATTGGACAGGAACGTCTCATACCAGACGAGTGTAACCCCAAATGTTTGCGTGGTAGAGTAATGGTGGTTTGTGTGGAACAGCAATCGCCGACACAGTGTAAATGAGGCGGAAGAAGGGGAACCAGCCCGCATTCGCCGAGGTAGATGGAAAACCATCTACAGGCTGGCCAGACACTAATCCGCCGGGCGGATTCGTGCCGGGGACCGGCACGCCTTCCCGCTCGGGAAGCAGCGCGTAGACCGCGGCTAGGCGGGCGGGCTAAACAACAGGTGCTACCGTCTGGTCCCATAGAAGTGTCACTTAGCTCCCTAGTTCTGCTCGACACGTATCGGCACAAGTCGGTAGTTTTCGTGGCTATGACGTCATGTTTCCCACTGCTGCCAGCCGCAGCGTTAAAACAGTTGCACTGTAGCTGGTCGGTGATCGTGTGCTCAAAAATAGAGGATTTAGCATTTAGCGATGAGTGACGACGAATACATTCCTGTCCTATTCGGGTCACGTGCAATTCCGAAAAATACAAAACAAAACACAACTTGACATGAAACTCTGACAAGGGAAGGCCACGGTGTTGGCATCACAGATTTGCTTCAAACTTTGTGCACCTTTAGTAGGCCATTAAAACAATATAATGCGGAAGTAGTAAGGTGCACTACTATGACAATTCCGAGAAAATCGCAACAGAAAGTTTACGCGTCTATTATGTACCAGTGCAATGATGCACCCCGACAGAATTCGTTATGGTCATGCGCTTAGTGTTCACACATGGCAAGACGGTCGCTGACGATTTGAATCACCACAAACTCATATTGTTTTAATTTATACTTTTTTCATCATTGATCTCATTATTTAATTTGTATGACATTTGAAACGTACTATAATGAAAAAAAAAAACGTGTATTTGTATGGAGTTTCTTTTTATGTTTTCCGTGTCTGTATGACAAATAATATCCTGCAGCGTGTGATTTTGGTCTGGCACACTGTGACTTACTATATTTCTGATTATGAATAACGTCATTAGCATAGTTATTTATCGAGGTTTGACTTGGGCTTCCCAAGACTGTCCTTCATCCTTGAAAATTTAATTTCAAATAGTAAATAGTCAAATAACACGTGAAATTCACAACTTCATGAAAAAGCATGTTGGTTTTTTCATTGTATTACCTCTCAAAAGTCATATAAATTAAATAATGAGACAAGCGATGAAAAAAATTAAAAAAATTGTGTTTTTGGCATACTTTTTTTGTCTTTCATCTCATTTTGTTCGATATTGATCAGTGCGGATGTCTTATAACACGCGTTATAGTCCAGTGTTGAGCCATTGACTCAGACCTTTTTATTACAGGGTGTAGCTAACCCTCTGACCGAACACGCTGAGCTACCGTACCGGCAAGCATTCGAACCGTTGTTTCCAGGACCGTCTTACCCAGCGCGAACGCTAACCACATGACCACAAGGAATTCTTATGGGCTGCAGCTTTGCGTAGGTACATGATGTACATAGTAGACGCGTAAAACTTCTGTTGCGATGTTCTCGGAATTTCGAGAGTAGTACACCTTACTTCAAATGGTTCAAATGGCTCTAAGCACTATGGGACTTAACATCTGAGGTCTTCAGTCCCCTAGACTTAGAATTACTTAAACCTAACTAACCTAAGGACACCACACACATCCTCGCCCGAGGCAGGATTCGAACCTGCGACCGTAGCAGCAGCGCAGTTCCGGGCTGAAGCACCTAGAACCGCTCGGCCACAGCGGCCGGCTGCACCTTACTACTTCCACATTATGTTGTTTCAATGACCTATTAAAGGTGTACAAAGTCTTAAGTAAATCCGTGATGCCTTGAGTTACATGTTTAGTAAATGCTTTAAATGTCATATGTGTTCTACTCATGGAGTTGAATTACAAGTGGACTGATTTGGATGCATATTCATTACTAAAAATGAACACCACATTTGAGCACCGAATGTCCCTGTTATACGTCTCAGCGGGATTTTGTAGTTACGTTGAGATTTAATAAACGTATACTATTTTAAATCCCCGGCGCCAAATTGTTCAGGTAAGTTAAAAAAATCTCTGAGAGGTACCGAAACACTTTCGGGCCGAAATTAAGTCCTGTGCACAGGAGTACGTCGATGGCTCAGCTGTAACCTAACACTATTCCGTCTTTGATGCGTGTTCTGAGGGAACTCTTCTGATCTGTTAGGTTGCCATTACCTGGCTAACCGCCACCTCTTTCCAGGAAGGTACGCCTACGCTCCTGGCGTGCTTCTTCAAAAAATGGAGCTCTCTAACGGTCACCGCCATCTCAGTGACTACAAGCGACACAGCTTGGAATCGTTGCATCAAAAATAAACTGACCCAACGTTACTGTTTTGCAGAGGAAATGATGAGACGTAATTTCCGTTTCACTCTCATCTCGTGGACACGGAGAAAATCGAGAACAATGTTATTTCAACTTATAACTTAATTCCCCTATAAAATAAACATAGTATGACAAGGTCAGAAAAGAAACGCTTCTACTGCGACCAAACTTCGGAAACTCGTAGTAACAAGTGGCGGCGTGTTGTGACTGATGATGTCTCGCTGCCATACTGAGTATCCGAGTTCGATTACCAAACTAACAGAACAGTAAAGGGCGTCCGTTCAACGTCTTGAATGTCAATGACGAGCATCTTGACGACGAAGTAACAGTTCTGGTGTCGAAAGCCTGCACTACTAGCTGGACAGGTGGCGGTTGGACACAATTAGAGATGTTCGATAATACTGATATTTACAAAATGCCGGTATTGAAAGTAGAAACATCGATGCGTCTTTATCGATACTGAAGCCTCTGAAACATAACAACATGGATACTAAAGACAAAATATCGACTTTCCCTGTCAATAATTCCTTTGTCGTTTAAACGAACTTTCTCTGAACGTGTCTCGTAACGACATCAGCGCAGAGCTGAAACGAGAAGAAACAGCACCTGGAAGAAAAACTCATATATCATGTTTCATCCACAGACTAAATGTGTATATCCCAGTAAGAACAAAAGTAGTCCTCAATAATGAAGCGACAGAACAGGTAGCCCATTTCAAGTATTTAGGATGCGACACATCATATGATCAAGATACAGATAAACAGAAAAAAACTAATGATTGCCAGCGTATATGAAGCTCAATAAGTTGAATACTTAAGGACAAAACAAGGATTGAGCCACAACTGAAATTTTATATAGTCATGGCATTTCCTACATAATTATATGGGAAACGAAGCGGAACTCTGGGTGATATAGATTTACAACTAGAGACATCAGAAATGCAATTTCTAAGATCTGTGGAAAGACAAATTTAGAATCTAAATAATAAGGGAAGAATTAGGGATCCAACCAATAACCTAAAAAGCAGTCCAATACAAAGAAGAATGGAGAGAACATGTACTTTTTATGCTGCCACAAAGACTACCTAAACTAGCAATGGGCAACACAGGAGAGGGAAGTCCAAGGATGAAATGGTGAGATGGAAACATGCCCTAAGCCTAAGCCTAGAGTGGCAGAGGGCGAAGAAGAAATTACCACAAAGGTCTGCTCTACTGTATCAAATGTAAGAGCTGCATTGTGGTACTCTGTACGAAAATCACGCATCACGGTTATTCTGTTAACCCGGACGATGCAAAAGGCCTTTACACTATAGTCAACACATTCGTCACGAGAAAATTCAGCAGCTATGTTGACACTGAAAATACTGTGTTTATACTGAAAATATCGGACAAGTGCGAGCGGGACTCTCGTTCTGAAGGTTCCGTTCAAAATTAATTATGTATACAAATAGTTCGTCTGAAGGTTTTGACGAGTGAGTTTGCGAGTATCAAAATGTGCGACATAAATGGCAGTATATTTTGATTGCAGTGACTTGGAAGCTTAAATTTTTTACTCCGGAAAGGGACCGTACACCTTAGTATTTGACATAAAATGTCAACTTGATACCTCCACTTTTCCCTGAGAAAAAGAGGTCTTAACAGACAGGCACACAGAGAGACGGACAATAACGTGTTTCTATAACAGTTCCGTTTTTATTGACCGAGGTACGAAACTCTAAAAAGAAATTATATTATTTGATTTTCCTTCAATTGAGACGATCTTTTTTATCACCTTTTGTTGCTGTGTTATCACCATCTCGACTCGACGCACATTGAGCGAAAATATGAACTGGAAACACGAAACTAGCGCCAAGGTAAACATTTAGTCTTGATACGTGAATTAAAAATTAGCCAAAGTTTCTATATTCTTTCACGCAGAAGATGCACTCTTGAGAAATCGGATTAGTCATTTTTAAGCACCCCGTATTTGGAATGGCCTGGCTTCGCTGTCTCACCTCTTACGTTAAGAGTAAAGTACTATCTGAAATCCATTCCATGAAATCAGACCCGGAAAAGTTGTTTACTCGAGATGGTTAAAACAAAACAGTCTTAGGTATTGCCACATAGTCGCAACTTTATCTACTAATGGTGTGCTCGTCAGCGCTAAAGACTATTCCAGTATCAGGTGGCACCGTGTTTGGCTCCTACAGGCGTATTTACATAATTATGAATTTTCGACCGACAGATGTGACGCCCTTCTGAAGCCACTGAAGTCTTTATTAGGAAAGGGCGGGCTGCCAGTACCCACCCGGGCATCGTATTACCGGTTTTCCATTACTTCTCTCGTTCATTACCACCGAAAGCTCGGATGGTTCCTTAAATGGGTCACAGTTGCCTCTTTCCCCATTTTAGTTGTCTGTCTCTGATGACCAAGAACTCGACTCGGCGGATTCCGATTGGTCATTTTTAGCGGAAAGTGGAGATTTCTTACAGGCAGAAGTCGTGGAATACTACTGAGAGGCTCCAGTGGGAGGGGCTCACTGTTGACGAATCGTAGAAGACATCGTCATCCTAAACCGCCTACCCTGTTCTGGATGTCGACGTCCTCTACGTTTAGCTAGCGATGACGTAAAGCCCCGCCCCTTGGCGCCTGCGCTTTTCTTGCGAGTCAGCGCCAAAACTGGCGAGTCAGAACAGCAATCCGTCACTAGCACCTGAAGGTGACGAGCAGTTGTCTCTTGGAAATACTGTGCTGTTTACACAACACCATCCGACGCAATCCCCGTGAGCCATTCAGGCAGATACTACGTCGCCAAAATCCTCAAGCAGCATTCTCACTCCTTAGACAATTCCCCCACCCCCCACCCGTCGAATTTCCGTAGGAGTGATTCCAGATTTCCAACGGCCTTGTCGCAGTGGTATGACCGTCCGGGTCTGTCGAGCGCTTTTGGCAAACGGGATGCACTCATCCGTGGTGAGGCCAGTTGAGGAACTACTTGATCGAGAAGTCACGAAAGCCGGCAAGGGCCGGTAGAGTGGTGTGCTGTCCACGGTTTCCGCCATATCCGCATCCAATGACGCGTATCGCCTGTGGATGACACGGCGGTCGTTCGGTACAGCTGGGCCTTCGAAGGCCTGTTCGGGCAATTTAGTTTAGATTCCAGCTCAGTGGTAGAGCTTACCTGTAGGAGTAGGTTTCGGAGAGTCGGTAATTCCACTCTGCTCGTTTCGTGGAGAGCGACATCAGCTTGCTTGTTGTGGGGTGGCTTGCACCACACGAGATAGAGGCACATTCACTAGTGGAATAGCAAACTGATAATGCTATTGTTTTTACGCTCTTGGCTTAGCGCCTCAACTTGAACTAACAATGCTCCAGAGGATTTTATTTCTTTCACTGAATTTCATTTTGGTGTCGGCGCAGTGTTGCTGCTCTGTCTAAGATAACAACCAAGTATTTGAGCGAGGCACAGTGCTCCAATAGCGATCCTCTCTGTGTAATTTGCAGCCCTCTGGTTGCATGATGTCCAAACATGCGTATTCGTGGAGTAGGGCTTAAGCTGGGTCCAGACATAGCCTCTCTGGGGGCTAGTGTCGCTTCAACCTCCTCAAATGAACTGCCCTGGATGGCCACAGATCGATTATCAGAGAATACGAAGTTCGTAGTGTCAGTCGATAGTAGTCGGCCACTGGCGTAGATACAGGGTGTTTCAAAAATGACCGGTATATTTGAAACGGTAATAAAAACTTAACGAGGAGCGATAGAAATACACCGTTTGTTGCAATATGCTTGGGACAACAGTACATTTTCAGGCAGACAAACTTTCGAAATTACAGTAGTTACAATTGTCAACAACAGAAGGCGCTGCGGTCTGGGAAACTCTATAGTACGATATTTTCCACATATCCACCATGCGTAGCAATAATATGGCGTAGTCTCTGAATGAAATTACCCGAAACCTTTGACAACGTGTATGGCGGAATGGCTTCACATGCAGATGAGATGTACTGCTTCAGCTGTTCAATTGTTTCTGGATTCTGGCGGTACACCTGGTCTTTCAAGTGTCCCCACAGAAAGAAGTCACAGGGGTTCATGTCTGGCGAATAGGGAGGCCAATCCACGCCGCCTCCTGTATGTTTCGGATAGCCCAAAGCAATCACACGATCATCGAAATATTCATTCAGGAAATTAAAGACGTCGGCCGTGCGATGTGGTCGGGCACCATCTTGCATAAACTACGAGGTGTTCGCAGTGTCGTCTAAGGCAGTTTGTACCGCCACAAATTCACGAAGAATGTCCAGATAGCGTGATGCAGTAATCGTTTCGGATCTGAAAAATGGGCCAATGATTCCTTTGGAAGAAATGGCGGCCCAGACCAGTACTTTTTGAGGATGCAGGGACGATGGGACTGCAACATGGGGCTTTTCGGTTCCCCATATGCGCCAGTTCTGTTTATTGACGAAGCCGTCCAGGTAAAAATAAGCTTCGTCAGTAAACCAAATGCTGCCCACATGCATATCGCCGTCATCAATCCTGTGCACTATATCGTTAGCGAATGTCTCTCGTGCAGCAATGGTAGCGGCGCTGAGGGGTTGCCGCGTTTGAATTTTGTATGGATAGAGGTGTAAACTCTGGCGCATGAGACGATACGTGGACGTTGGCGTCATTTGGACCGCAGCTGCAACACAGCGAATGGAAACCCGAGGCCACTGTTGGATCACCTGCTGCACTAGCTGCGCGTTGCCCTCTGTGGTTGCCGTAAGCGGTCGCCCTACCTTTCCAGCACGTTCATCCGTCACGTTCCCAGTCCGTTGAAATTTTTCAAACAGATCCTTTATTGTATCGCTTTTCGGTCCTTTGGTTACATTAAACCTCCGTTGAAAACTTCGTCTTGTTGCAACAACACTGTGTTCTAGGCGGTGGAATTCCAACACCAGAAAAATCCTCTGTTCTAAGGAATAAACCATGTTGTCCACAGCACACTTGCATGTTGTGAACAGCACACGCTTACAGCAGAAAGACGATGTACAGAATGGCGCACCCACAGACTGCGTTGTCTTCTATATCTTTCACATCACTTGCAGCGCCATCTGTTGTTGAAAATTGTTGTTGTTGTTGTTGTGGTCTTCAGTCCTGAGACTGGTTTGATGCAGCTCTCCATACTACTCTATCCTGTGCAAGCTTTTTCATCTCCCAGTACCTATTGCAACCTACATCCTTCTGAATCTGCTTAGTGTATTCATGTCTTGGTCTCCCTCTACGATTTTTACCCTCCACGCTGCCCTCCAATACTAAATTGGTGATCCCTTGATGCCTCAGAACATGTCCTACCAAGCGATCCCTTCTTCTGATCAAGTTGTGCCACAAACTTCTCTTCTCCCCAATCCTATTCAATACTTCCTCATTAGTTATGTGATCTACCCATCTAATCTTCAGCATTCTTCTGTAGCACCACATTTCGAAAGCTTCTATTCTCTTCTTGTCCAAACTATTTATCGTCCATGTTTCACTTCCATACATGGCTACACTCCATACGAATACTTTCAGAAATGACTTCCTGACACTTAAATCAATTCTGGATGTTAACAAATTTCTCTTCTTCAGAAACGCTTTCCTTGCCATTGCCAGCCTACATTTTATATCCTCTCTACTTCGACCATCATCAGTTATTTTGGTCCCCAAATAGCAAAACTCCTTTACTACTTTAAGTGCCTCATTTCCTAATCTAATTCCCTCAGCATCACCCGACTTAATTAGACTACATTCCATTATCCTTGTTTTGCTTTTGTTGATGTTCATCTCATATCCTCCTTTCAAGACACTGTCCATTCCCTTCAACTGCTCTTCCAAGTCCTTTGCTGTCTCTGACAGAATTACAATGTCATCGGCGAACCTCAAAGTTTTTATTTCTTCTCCATGAATTTTAATACCTACTCTGAATTTTTCTTTTGTTTCCTTTACTGCTTGCTCAATATACAGATTGAACAACATCGGGTAGAGGCTACAACCCTGTCTTACTCCCTTCCCAACCACTGCTTCCCTTTCATGTCCCTCGACTCTTATAACTGCTATCTGGTTTCTGTACAAATTGTAAATAGCCTTTCGCTCCCTGTATTTTACCCCTGCCAACTTTAGAATTTGAAAGAGAGTATTCCAGTCAACATTGTCAAAAGCTTTCTCTAAGTCTACAAATGCTAGAAACGTAGGTTTGCCTTTCCTTAATCTTTCTTCTAAGATAAGTCGTAAGGTCAGTATTGTCTCACGCGTTCCAGTGTTTCTACGGAATCCAAACTGATCTTCCCCGAGGTTGGCTTCTACTAGTTTTTCCATTCGTCTGTAAAGAATTCGTGTTAGTATTTTGCAGCTGTGACTTATTAAGCTGATAGTTCGGTAATTTTCACATCTGTCAACACCTGCTTTCTTTGGGATTGGAATTATTATATTCTTCTTGAAGTCTGAGGGTATTTCGCCTGTTTCATACATCTTGCTCACCAGATGGTAGAGTTTTGTCAGGACTGGCTCTCCCACGGCCGTCAGTAGTTCCAATGGAATATTGTCTACTCCGGGGGCCTTGTTTCGACTCAGGTCTTTCAGTGCTCTGTCAAACTCTTCACGCAGTATCATATCTCCCATTTCATCTTCATCTACATCCTCTTCCATTTCCATAATATTGTCCTCAAGTACATCGCCCTTGTATATACCCTCTATATACTCCTTCCACCTTTCTGCTTTCCCTTCTTTGCTTAGAACTGGGTTTCCATCTGAGCTCTTGATATTCATACAAGTCGTTCTCTTATCTCCAAAGGTCTCTTTAATTTTCCTGTAAATTGTAACTACTGTAATTTCGAAAGTTGGTCCGACTGAAAATTTACTGTTGTCCCAAGCATACTGCAACAAACGGTGTATTTCTATCGCTGCTCGTTTAGTTTTTATTACCGTTTCAAATATACCGGTCATTTTTGAAACACCCTGTATTAAGTATGCTGCCCTGAGAATAGACTATTTTTTTCTGCCTCTGCTACCTGTTTCCTTTGTCCTGGGTCTACAGAGAATGTGTAATTTTCGAGGAGCCATGGCTAATGCGTAGTCTTTTTTTATGTATCTTAGGCGGTGGATTTTGTAATTGTGTAGAGGTGAGATAATCTATTTTTGGACATAAGGGTAGAATACACCTGTTGTTTGATTACGAATCAATGCGTGAAAAATGCAAAGAACTTCGAGATTTTCAGTTCCAAGAGTCTCAAACACGAGTGTTCTATGATCATCAGTATTTACAAAACTTCGATGTTGAAGGACTAAAAATCGATGTTTCAATGTCGAGACCATGATATCGATGTTGGAGACAAAGTATCGACCTTCGGTGTTAGCAAAACGGCAAGCTATCTGTTATCATTGTCGCGACGCTTCTGCGGCTTGTCAAATGTGGCTTTGAGGGGTGGGGGTAGGCAAGAGCCAACTCGTTTAAATGTCACTAGAGCCAGAAATCCAATGGATTCAGATCCGGTCAACAATGAGGCCATGCTACCGGACCTCCTCGACCAATCCATCGCCCACAAAACGTTGCGGTGAGGTTTTGTCGCACAATCTGTAGAAAATGAAAAGGTGCTCCGTCGTGGATAAGCTACAGTCATTGTATTTGCGAAAGGATAGTGTTTTTCAATAACGCTGATAATTGATCGCGCAGAAATCGTTTGAAGACATTGGTGTATGTCCAAGCCATTGACAAGAAGGGCTGAAAGAGTGTGTCAGCGTGCGTTGTAACCATATGGGGCACTGGCTATAATGTGTACTTTTGTCTAAGAAACACATAGGGCTGACAGGACAGATTGATCCATTTCTCAACAGGTGTTGGTTTCCGAACATATCATTATAGGAACTTTTGTTCTAGTTTCGACCAATACTACCGCCTGTAGGAGCCTGACACACTTTCTTAAAACACTATAGATACCCTGCTCTGCAGAGCGTAAGGGCGTTCTAGGTAAAGCAACATACAATAATAATTGCTAGGTGGAAATGAACTAAAGTGCACGAGTATGTTGCCAGAGGTATCTCAGTCCCGCACAGAAAGCTGGAGGTCATATGTAATGAGTTCAACGAGACTGTAGCGCCAAACGGGGCTGGCACCACAGCACGAGGCAATTGAAGGAACAGGAAAAGACAGTGTGTGTCAATCAGCGAGCAGTTACAGTGCAGTGTGCTGGTGTTCTTCATTACGACATGGCCCGGAGGCGACATTTGGGTTACTTCACAAGGGGAAGAACCGTCGGGAAACTGGATAACGGACCAGGTATGACGAGTGTAGTCCAGTCGTGCGGTATTGCTCGCAGCATTGTTTCATGTGCATGGAGAGCCATTCGAACCATAGGCACTGCAGTCTGAATGAAAGGAGGCGGTTGACCGCTGTCAACTACAGCAGCAGATGACTGCTACGTTGGTAGACAAGGAGGGACCCCTGTCAAACAGTGGGTGCACCGCAGACACAAGTAACAGGACTGCAAGGCACCCGACCACACGCTCCACAGTGGCACTGTGAATACATTTTGCCCGACGACATGTACGTTGTGTTCTACTGACACCCGCACATCAGCGACGCTATTTGCAATGGTGCCAAGGGCATAGGGACTGGACCAACTAGGAGAGGGATCGCGTTCTCGTCTCGGACGAAAGCAGACTCGGCCATAGTACTGATTCTGGACATACCCTCACATGGCGAGAGTTGGGAACAGGCAATGCACCCAGAACATAGTCGATCATGATCTTTTTGATAGTCGAAGTGTTATAGTTTGGGTTCAAATGGTTCAAATGGCTCTGAGCACTATGGGACTTAACTTCTGAGGTCATCAGTCCCCTAGAACTTAGAACTACTTAAACCTAACTAACCTAAGGACATCACACACTTCCATGCCCGAGGCAGGATTCGAACCAGCGACCGTAGCGGTCGCGCGGTATCAGACTGTAGCGCTCGGCCACCCGGAGGGCGTATTGTCTGGGGAGGGATGAAGTTACATGGGCGTACTGACCTCCAAATCCTAGTACACTGTAGGATTATATGTCAACGTTATTGTGGCACTACACTCCCTCCCCATATGCGTCCTTTCAGGGGTGTTTCCGGCCCCGATTTCATTGTTATAGATGACAACGTGTGACCGCATCGAACACCGCAGTTGGAGGACGACTTGGAAGGAGTGGTATTCGGCGAATGGACGAGCCTGCTCGCTCCCAGACTTACATCCCCTCGAGCACGTATGGTAGAGACCTACTGGATCATGTACGCATGCACCAATGACCATCGAGCAGTTGTCAACCGCGCTGATAGAGGCATGGAACGCCCCAACACAGGAACTCTTTACCAACCTTGTGGCCGGCACGGAAGCACATTGCAGAGAATGCACTGCTGTGCGTGGTTATCACATCTTCTTATGTACCATGTCCGCCTTTTGCAATCTCCAGAGATCATCATCAATCGCCGGCCGCGGTGGTCTAGCGGTTCTAGGCGCGCAGTCCGGAACCGCGCGACTGCTGCGGTCGCAGGTTCGAATCCTGCCTCGGGCATGGGTGTGTGTGATGTCCCTAGGTTAGTTAGGTTTAAGTAGTTCTAAGTTCTAGGGGACTGATGACCACAGATGTTAAGTCCCATAGTGCTCAGAGCCATTTGAAGCCATTTCATCATCAATCGCGATGCCTTCAGGATAATTATTGCCCTTGAATAAAAGTGTCATTTCTGTTCGTATCACTGCGTATTTCTTCTCTACTGTACTGTAGCATTTCTTTACATGTATGGTCAAAGTTTTATCGATCTATATTACTGGCCAGCGACACATTATGCGTAAGTTACTTTGGCCCTCACAGTTTGCACATCTGTGTGTTAATCATTTCATCGGCCTTGCCCACAGTGGATACACCGGTTCCCGTGAGATCACCGAAGTTAAGTGCTGTCGGGCGTGGTCGGCACTTGGGTGGGTGACCATCCAGGCCGCCATGCGCTGTTGCCATTTTTCGGGGTGCACTCAGCCTCGTGATGCCAATTGAGGAGCTACTCGACCGAATAGTAGCGGCTTCGGTCAAGAATACCATCATAACGACCGTGAGAGCGGTGTGCTGACCCCACTCACGCCCCTCCTATCCGCATCCTCCTCTGAGGATGACACGGCGGTCGGATGGTCCCGATGGGCCACTTGTGGCCTGTAGACGGAGTGGTGTATTAATAATTTAATAAATTTCCTTTAATTTACATCTACGGTCACAAACATTTTGTTCACAGATTACCGGTTTCGGTCTATAATGACCATCTTCAGATCTGTGTTTTATTTTTTATTTTTTGTCATCAGTCTACTGACTGGTTTGATGCGGCCCGCCACGAATTCCTTTCCTGTGCTAACCTCTTCATCTCAGAGTAGCACTTGCAACCTTCGTCCTCAATTATTTGCTTGACGTATTCCAATATCTGTCTTCCTCTGCAGTATTTGCCCTCTACAGCTCCCTCTAGTACCATGGAAGTCATTCCCTTATGTCTTAGCAGATGTCCTATCATCCTGTCCCTTCTCCTTATCAGTGTTTTCCACATATTCTTTTCCTCTCCGATTCTGCGTAGAACCTCCTCATTCCTTACCTTATCAGTCCACCTAATTTTCAACATTCGTCTATAGCACCACATCTCAAATGCTTCGATTCTCTTCTGTTCCGGTTTTCCCACAGTCCATGTTTCACTACCATACAATGCTATACTCCAGACGTACATCCTCAGAAATTTCTTCCTCAAATTAAGGCCGGTATTTGATATTAGTAAACTTATCTTGGCCAGAAATGCCTTTTTTGCCATAGCGAGTCTGCTTTTGATGTCCTTCTTGCTCCGTCTGTCATTGGTTATTTTACTGCCTAGGTAGCAGAATTCCTTAACTTCATTGACTTCGTGACCATCAATCCTGTTCTCATTTCTACTACTTCTCATTACCTCGTCTTTCTCCGATTTACTCTCAAACCATACTGTGTACTCATTAGACTGTTCATTCCGTTCAGCAGATCATTTAATTCTTCTTCACTTTCACTCAGGATAGCAATGTCATCAGCGAATCGTATCATTGATATCCTTTCACCTTGTATTTTAATTCCACCTTTCTTTTATTTCCATCATTACTTCCTCGATGTACAGATTGAAGAGTAGGGGCGAAAGGCTACAGCCTTGTCTTACACCCTTCTTAATACGAGCACTTCGTTCTTGATCGTCCACTCTTATTATTCCCTCTTGGTTGTTGTACATATTGTATATGACCCGTCTCTCCCTATAGCTTACCCCTACTTTTTTCAGAATATCGAACAGTTTGCACCATTTTATATTGTCGAACGCTTTTTCCAGGTCGACAAATCCTATGAAAGTGTCTTGATTTTTCTTTAGCCTTGCTTCCATTATTAGCCGTAACGTCAGAATTGCCTCTCTCGTCCCTTTACTTTTCCTAAAGCCAAACTGATCGTCACCTAGCGCATTCTCAATTTTCTTTTCCATTCTTCTGTATATTATTCTTGTAAGCAGCTTCGATGCATGAGCTGTTAAGCTGATTGTGCGATAATTATCGAACTTGTCAGCTCTTGCCGTCTTCGGAATTGTGTGGATGATGCTTTTCCGAAAATCAGATGGTATATCGCCAGACTCATATATTCTACACACCAAAGTGAATAGTCGTTTTGTTGCCACTTCCCTCAATGATTTTAGAAATTCTGATGGAATGTTATCTATCCCTTCTGCCTTATTTGACCGTAAGTCCTCCAAAGCTCTTTTAAATTCCGATTCTAATACTGGATCCGCTATCTCTTCTAAATCGACTCCTGTTTCTTCTTCTATCACATCAGACAAATCTTCACCCTCATAGAGGCTTTCAATGTATTCTTTCCACCTATCTGCTCTCTCCTCTGCATTTAACAGTGGAATTCCCGTTGCACTCTTAATGTTACCACCGTTGCTTTTAATGTCACCAAAGGTTGTTTTGACTTTCCTGTATGCTGAGTCTGTCCTTCCGACAATCATATCTTTTTCGATGTCTTCACATTTTTCCTGCAGCCATTTCGTCTTAGCTTCCCTGCACTTCCTATTTATTTCATTCCTCAGCGGCTTGTATTTCTGTATTCCTGATTTTCCCGGAGCATGTTTGTACTTCCTCCTTTCATCAATCAACTGAAGTATTTCTTCTGTTACCCATGGTTTCTTCGCAGCTACCTTCTTTGTACCTATGTTTTCCTTCCCAACTTCTGTGATGGCCCTTTTTAGAGATGTCCATTCCTCTTCAACTGTATTGACTACTGCGCTATTCCTTATTGCTGTATCTATAGCGTTAGAGAACTTCAAACGTATCTCGTCATTCCTTAGTACTTCTGTATCCCACTTCTTTGCGTATTGATTCTTCCTGACTAATGTCTTGAACTTCAGCCTACCCTTCATCACTACTATATTGTGATCTGAGTTTATATCTGCTCCTGGGTACGCCTTACAATCCAGTATCTGATTTCGGAATCTCTGTCTGACCATGATGTAATCTAATTGAAATCTTCCCGTATCTCCCGGCCTTTTCGAAGTATACCTCCTCCTCTTGTGATTCTTGAACAGGGTATTCGCTATTACTAGCTGAAACTTGTTACAGAAGTCAATTAGTCTTTCTCCTCTTTCATTCCTTGTCCCAAGCCCATATTCTCGCGTAACCTTTTCTTCTACTCCTTCCCCTACAACTGCATTCCAATCGCCCATGACTATTAGATTTTCGTCCCCCTTTACATACTGCATTACCCTTTCAATATCCTCATACACTTTCTCTATCTGTTCATCTTCAGCTTGCGACGTCGGCATGTATACCTGAACTATCGTTGTCGGTGTCGGTCTGGTGTCGATTCTGATTAGAACAACCCGGTCACTGAACTGTTCACAGTAACACACCCTCTGCCCTACCTTCCTATTCATAACGAATCCTACACCTGTTATACCATTTTCTGCTGCTGTTGATATTACCCGATACTCATCTGACCAGAAATCCTTGTCTTCCTTCCACTTCACTTCACTG
This sequence comes from Schistocerca piceifrons, assembly GCF_021461385.2. Taxonomy (NCBI): domain Eukaryota; kingdom Metazoa; phylum Arthropoda; class Insecta; order Orthoptera; family Acrididae; genus Schistocerca; species Schistocerca piceifrons. The sequence goes on along the minus strand of NC_060139.1, from coordinate 933,322,946 downwards.
ACCCCTACTATATCTAGATTGAGCCTTTGCATTTCCCTTTTCAGATTTTCTATTTTCCCTACCACGTTTAAGCTTCTGACATTCCACGCCCCGACTCGTAGAACGTTATCCTTTCGTTGATTATTCAATCTTTTTCTCATGTTAACCTCCCCCTTGGCAGTCCCCTCCCGGAGATCCGAATGGGGGACTATTCCGGAATATTTTGCCAATGGAGAGATCATTCTGGAAACATCCCCCAGGCTGTGGCTAAGCCATGTCTCCGCAATATCCTTTCTTTCAGGAGTGCTAGTCCTGCAAGGTTCGCAGGAGAGCTTCTGTAAAGTTTGGAAGGTAGGAGACGAGATACTAGCAGAAGTAAAGCTGTGAGGAGCGGGCGTGAGTCGTGCTTCGGTAGCTCAGATGGTAGAGCACTTGCCCGCGAAAGGCAAAGGTCCCGAATTCGAGTCTCGGTCGGGCACACAGTTTTAATCTGCCAGGAAGTTTCATCATGACATTTCTTCAATTACAGGCCACATGTTCTGTGGATACACGTTACGTGTTTTATAAAAACATTTAAAATCAATGTTTTGAGGTCGATTACTGTCGGCTATCGAGGTTTCGACGTCGTTGAGGAAATCGAAATCAGCACCGACGATTCGCCAACGTCGCTCATCCCTTGCCTGAAAGAGCTGCCACGGTCACTTTAATACACCTGCACCGTCAAGTGAGGTGAATACCCTCGGTTTGTGGGCGTACGCCTCGGTGCAGTGGTGAAGAGCGCGCGCGAGACGCTTGTCACATAGCGAGACGCGCAAGGCGAGGCGCGAGATGGCTTTCTCCGTTGTTTTCGTGTCGCGAGCCCCATCCGCGCGTCACCAGCAGCCGCCGTACAGATGTCGGCCGCAAGGTCGCGCCTCTGTGGAAAACACCGACCGCGGCCGCGCCGGTGACGGCTGGGATGGAAAGCGACGCGCCGGCAAAATTGCGCTGTCTCGAAAGCGACGCCGATCTTTTCGTCTGACCCGTATTCGCCAACTCGGTCGCCGCCTGTGCAAAGTGAATACGACTGGAGTGACATTACGGTTCCGAGTTTTCGCATATTCTGCGCTATCCGATCAAAAACATGCAGACGCTCCTGTGTAACACGGAATTGATTAACAGATGTCCAAGAGAGGCGAATTTGCCCTTATAAAAGAAGGCAGGCGGTACTGTGTTTTTATTTGCCAATACAAAAACAGTAACACCAGAATGGGTCATTCCGTAGAGCTCAATGTCTTCGAACGTGCACTAATCATTCGGAGTCACTGGATAACAAATCCGTCAGGGACATTTCAACGCTTGTAAACTTGCCCAAGTCGACTGTTTGTTACACGATTACGAAGTGGAAATGTGACTTCCTATACTGATGGACAGGGACACTTGAAAGTTTCAAAGTACTACCAGCAGTCCAGCTAGGGCAATGGGTGCGAAATAAAAAAAAAAGTGGGTCAGTGGTCGAGCAGCTGCTTATAAGATACAAGTTTCTACAGTCAGTGCTATGAGGTGGTGTAAATAGCGACGCGACTGGTCAGTGGATGACTGGAAACGCGTGATTTGGATTGATGAATCACGCTAGACCCTGTGGCTGGGTTAGGCGGATATTTGGAGAACATTAACTGACGTCTAGTGTCAACAGTTCAGTACGGAGAAGGCTGTGTTATTACGTTATGGGGGTGTGTCTCTTGGCTGTGATGTAGTCGCCTTACTGTTGTTAACAAAACATTAAATGCCGTTCGATATGAACATATGAACAGCACTTTTTACTGCATACAGTAGGGAACAGCTCGGAGGCGATAACTGTGTCAGTATGACAAATCACCATGTCGTAAAGCAGCATCTATGAGGCAGTGGTTTGTGGACGATAATATTTCTGAAATGGACTCACCTGCCCAGAGAACTGGCCTAAACCCAACGCAAAACCTTTGGTATGAGTCAGTGATCGACTTCGCTCCAGAACCCAGGTTCTAAATCACTACTTTCTCTGGTTTGGGCTGCCATTCCTCCACAGACATTGAAATACCTAATTGAAACTGTCCGCAGCAGAATTCAAGCCGTTATAAAGGCGAAGGGTGGACACATCCCACATTAATGTCCGATAATACGCTGCCAGATAATTATGACCACTGATCTAATTATGTTATAAACCCGTCCAGGCGATGGCAGTGTCACTCCGCTAGTCAGACACACACACACGGTGCATGTGATATCAGTCAGTGTGCTGTCCGTGTGTACAATAGGGAAGGCGTGTGACCTATCTGAGTTTGACCAAGGGCAGATTGTGATGGCCCGGAAGCTCGGCACGAGCATTTAGGAAACTCCACGACTTATCGGGTGTTCGAGGAGTGCTTTGGTGAGTGTCTTCAACATGTGGGGAACCGAGATGAAACCACGTCAAGACGTCGTGGTGGTTGGGCGGCCGCCACTCATGACAGATGTTGGACATCGTAGGCTGAGCAGATTGGTGAAACAGAACAGGTGGCAAACTGTGGCGGAACTGATAATAGTCTTTAGCGCTGGGCCGAGTAAAGGGGGTCTGAACACGAAGTGCACCAAACACTCCAAACGATGGGCCTCCGCAGCCGACGACCCATGCATGCGGCAAAGTTAACAGCACGACATCATCAACACGACTGAAATGAGCTCGTCACCATTGGTACTGGACGTTGGTGCAGTGGTAGAGCGTTGCGAAAGGAATTAGGTGACTTGTGTGTGCAGACTTGGGACCAGTTCCCTCCAGCAACCTACCAAGGCCTCCATGCTTCGACGCGTCGCTGCTATTATCCGTGCCACAGATGGACATACAGTCAACAATCGACTTCAGTCGATTGGTTCTAGTTGTAGGTTGTCAATCTAAAAGATTCAAAATACAAATGGCTCTGAGCACTATGGGACTCAACAGCTGAGGTCATCAGTCCCCTAGAACTTAGAACTTCTTAAACCTAACTAAACTAAGGACATCACACACATCCATGCCCGAGGCAGGATTAGAATCTGCGACCGTAGCGGTCGCGCGGTTCCAGACTGAAGCGCCTAGAACCTCTCGGCCACACCGGCCGGCTCTAAGAGATTACAAGGGCAATGAAAACCGGAACTTCAGTATTTAATTTAGTAATTTATTGATCGAATTTCAAAATTTAAAATGCTGTTAATCTACGCATTAAGAGATGTAACCTTATATTGCATGTTTAACGCAGTAAGATAGGTATTCCAGTTAGAAACTTTGTTTGTATGTATCTTGAGGTAGTGTAACTCACCGCTCTCAAACACACGTACTATATTCATCGAGTATATGAGGAGAAGAGCGCTTAGTGACTTGCTACAAACTTTACGCACAATTTCATGCCTTTAAAAAATTTTTTCTCGCTGAGATTCCTACAAAATGACACAAGGAAGAAAAGTTTGATGCTTACTACATTTTCACTGTCCCTGATTTAAAACTTCAGCATCAAGCATGGCCTTTTAATTGATTAGTTCTTTTCTGCTAACGTTTTTCGTAACATATTTTGCAGACTGTGTTCACATTTACTACAGAGTGTACTTGTAAAATTGTATCATTGTACGACTCATATTCTAGGCGATATGACACCACAAACATTGAGATGTCTGATAAAGTTGCTTTTGCTTAAAAGGGAACGCAAATTACCCTGACTTACTCATCCTGTGCTTGATAATGACAGCACTTAGTGACTTCCAAGAAACTTTAAACGTAATTTCAAGCCCTTTCGAAACTTTTTTCTGGCTTGCATGCTTAACTATTTAACACATTAACTCATTTGTAAAGTAATTATATGTTTGAAGCCCTTTTATACTTGGGAGTTCAATTCTTTAGAGAAACGAGGGATTACTGGTAATGTCTAATTCACCTCCTAAGCGAGTTACACAGCTGTTGGTTTACTTAGAAAGACGGAAAAAGAATTATCCTTTGCTAGCACAGGTCTTTAAGAATTCGTTCAATGCATAAATAATAACTTACAACTGCAGTTGTCAGAAAAGTTTTGAAACTGTTAAGAATTACAACAAACTGTTGGCTAAGGCAAAAGAAGCAAGTAAATACGATTTTGTTCGAAATTAGCCTCTTGATAAGATGATGTATGTTAATTTTCATGTTTAGCACTGTAAATGTTTTACAAGTATTTAAACATGCTCTGTAATATTTACATTCAACCGATTAACGTATGTATACTGGTTACTACATTGTGCATGTCCTTGTTTTGCTAAAGGTAACAGTTGTTCATGGTACAGATTTGGCGTTCTCGTTGGTACCCTTAATAGAATGCATTTAGAAGTTGGCAACCTATCCCTATGTGGCTGGAGCACTACCAATGGAACTAATTAAAAGGTAAAACAATTACCTCACCAGATAAATGAAGCGCCAATGATTGTTCAAATTACAGAACCTTGGCTTCAGTTAGTTGTTTCAAAAATGAACCGGAGAAGCTGCAATGGCACTATAAATAATTTTAAGAAGACAGCATGTAGTGGACTCATTGACCTAGCTAAGGCTTTCGATAAGAGTGAACCGGAGGATACTGTTTGGAGAACAACGAAACGTGAATAGTCTGAAGAAATAAAATATTGATTTTCAGTCAATACAAAAATCAGAGTGAAGATGAAATGTCCCACGATGGTGTCATCTTTCTCCATATTTATTTAATTTACGTACAGGAAGTGCAATACGAACAATCAAACGTAGCTCAAAAGGGTTGGAAATTAATGGTAAACAAATAATTGTCTTAGATTAGCTGCTGATAAGGTAGTCACATAGGCTCATTGGTAGGTAAGGCAGGTGGAAGCCATCGTTTCATTGGTACTATAATGGGAAAGTACAATCAGCCTACAAAGGAGATTGCTTACAGAACTCCAGCATGACCTAACGTAGAATATTGCTCAAATATGTAGGGCCCATAGGGCTAACAGGGGATGTTGAACGTAAACAGAGAAGGGCAGCACGAATGCTCATAGGTTTGTTTGATTTACGGCAGAGTGTCTCAAAGATGCTTAAATCCTGAACTGGTAGACTTGTAGGAAAATGATAACTGTCTCGCGAAATACTACTTACTAGGTTTCATGAACTGATATCAAGTGAGGGATCTAGACGTATAGTACAGCTACCTATGCGTCAAACCCATATGAATTTCGAAACAAGACTGCACCAATTACAATACGCACACAGTCATATACGCAGTAATTCCTCTCTTGCCTCTTCCGCGAGTGGAACGGGAAAAAATTCTAATATGCGGAACTACGAGGAGTACCCACTCCACAGTGTTTCTCAGAATTTAATTGTAGACAGTGGAGCAGTGAAAATGTTTTCCAGTGTTAACAATTAATCCCGTTCAGAGTTGAATGTCGAAGATTTACCTCAAGTTCTCTATTGGGCGATGTCTGCGGTACAAGTCTATGACTGCAACGCTCCAGATTTTCGTTTTCAGTTCTTTTTGGTGTTTAATGTTTTATGGAAGGGTGAGATGGTTGCTGTGGTTGTTTGCAAAATGTGCGGCACGATACTCAGCTTTTGAAATTGACAGTCTCAAGTATACAGGCATTTTTTTCATTTGTTGCAGACTAATTGTCACTGCACTACAGGAATTCTATAATTCAAGGTATGATTTCATAATGGTTGGAAGAGTACTTCGTCATTTAACTGTTGGAGATGTCTTACCTATTTTTATCTTTACGCCGAACATTTAGTAAAATCTATTGAAGTTGTCAGCCATGATGTAACGGATAAGGAAATCATATCGTACAGAGATGAGCAAAATTTCACGCCTACGAAGGATGATAAAAGAAAAGAAAAACTGCAGATGTCAGATGATAAATTCATGGGCGCAGGACTCAATACCCTGTCGGCCACAGACTTATGTTTTTTCTCGTCTCTGAAGATTATTTGTATATACGAAGAAACTAAACTGCATTGTGCTTTGAAATCCACCTCGAAATAAAGGTTTCTCTTTAACTGGAAGGTGAAGTCAGTTTAAAGGTCGACGGAAGACAAAGACGTACCACTTCCATTTCCAAGCGGATAGTGGTTGGTAAACCCCTCTGGTGTTCACGCCAACTTTCGGCTTGATACGACTTTATCTTTTTTAAAAAGAAAATGTGGTATTAGGATCAAATACAATAACTTTACATATGACACATTATCGCAGACACAAAGGGAATTGGGACATTCAGAGGAGCAGTATCAAAGGAGCTTTAGATCAAGAGCAGCATCAAACAAGGGATGTTCTGTCACCTCATTTTGTTCAACGTAGAACTGGACGAAGTGATCTGACAGTGGAGAGCAATAACCAAGAAAATGGGATTAACAAAGACGGCACGTGGGAAACAAAAAGAACAACAGAGGCCAAGAGGAACGTCTAGCCTTTGTCGGCGTCATAACGATAATACGTGAAACGGTAGAAGACGCAAAGATAGAACTTGAAAACCTAAGTAAGATGGTCAGAAGGGTTCAACTGAGCAGGAGACAAAGGCACTGATTAAAACCGGGTATTGGAAAACACTAGAAGATACTGAGCAAAAGACGGATGAATTGAAAATATTTGGGAGAATATATCGCAGGAAGATAGAGGAGCAATGACAGAATAGCAGAGAGGATGATCACGCCATCTATATGATCAAGAGATACACAGGATGCTTCAAAAATACTTTTAGAAACTTTGGGGACACTTTCCCTATCCCAAAACAAGAAAAAAGTTCGTGCGAGCCTATGACTGAAACTCCTTCGTTTTCAGGTTATTAATTAAATCTGACGTTCAACCCAACACAACCCAAAAACTTCTTTTATCTATACACCCGTCTGACTCATTGTACTCGTATCATAGACGGCTCTGCGTTTCCAGGGAGACTTGCTTACACTCCCCATTCGTCTATCTTCAACGCACCCACTGTGTACATCTACTACAGGTAGTGCTGAAGGCGAGAGTGCTCCGTTCAGACATGGCAGGAAGTCCTTTTCTTGAGCAGGCACACATAATTTTTATGTACGGCTGCGCGAATGGTAGTGGACACGAGGCTGCAAAGCTATATCAGACGGCGTTCCCAGATCGAAGACAACCAAGTCACCCGATCTTTGTGCTGTGTATCGTCATGTTAGCGAGACAGAACCCGTAGTAGCACAGACTATTGATCACGAAGACTACGTGTTGCTCGTACGCCTGACCAGGATAAGCACGAACTACAGGATGTCGAAGAAGAGCCAGGTATCAGCGCAAGGTAAGTGATCTTGACATGTGTTACATCGCAAAATTCAGCATGGAAGATACTTCACGAGGAACTTATGTATCCGTATCATCTTCAACGAGGCCTTACACTTGCCCATCACCAACCATGGGAGAGCTTTTACCGATGGTTTGTTGCACAGACTGCCGATCCTTTCTTGGTCTCTTCAGTTTACTTTACAGACGGAGCAACGTTTGGAAGAGATGGAATAACAAATTTATACATCAGCATCAGCTTAGGGTTAATATATGGGCTGGAATTGTAGATGACTGTCTGCTAGAGCCATACGTTTTTGCACCAAGTCTTACATTTTCTGTCTACAGGGTCAATATTCAAAACACTCTTCAAGACCTACTAGGCTGCAAGATGTGTCCCTGTATATAAGAAGAAACATATGGGTTATGCACGACGGAGCTCCAGCACATTTCAGTCTGAATGTTCGAGATGACTGGCTGGTATCTACCATAACAGATGAACAGGTAGAAAACGACCAGTTCTATGGCCGACACGTTCCCCCGGCTTCTGTCCTTTGGATTATTGTCTCTGGAAGAGGAGGCCATTTCGAGCATTTATTGTGAGTTTGTATGTTGATGAGCTCCAATCATCTAAATTGTAAACTTATATTTATAACCCAAAACCGAAGGATTTTCAGACATGTGTTAATATGAACATTTTTCTCGTCTCCAACGTTTGTAAAAATATTTTTGAAACACCCTGTCCACAATAAAAAGAATATATCTACAGACGCAAAGATCATGACAATCTCGGAGGAATGCGGTAGTATATGCAGCTGAGATGATAACACTAGGGAGAAATGGTGCAGAATAACTAGAGAAAGAAAACTGAAAAATGCTGAGGAAATGTGGTAAGAGATGGATGTGAAGACCTAGAGAAGAACTGTACCGGAACATAGGGACTATATCATGAGAAACCATACATGTAATCGGGATGGATGTGGACAGAATGACGAAAAGAGATGTAAAACAACAGGGAAAACAAGAGGAACCAAACAGATTATTGACATCCAGAGGGATAGGTTAGAACTGGGGATGAATGTGGAAGGAGAGAAAAAAAGGAGAACCAGGTACACACTGGCCAATGTGCCGGACGTCGACGACAGAGAAGGATACTGCAAAAGTATAGTCACCATCGAAGCAGACAAGAGAAGAGGTTACTGAAGATCTCGGAAGAAGAGCGGGAGAGAAGAAAACTGGTAAAGATGTTCTCGGAGGAGAAAAATGCATTCCAAGCAGGGGCTACCTACGGTCCAACAGAAGTCGTAACGCAAGAGGAAGAATATGATATCTCACCCTTATTGTTCAACATAATGCCACTCGACACTGTAATCACCGTCTAAATTTAAATTACAACGACTACAAAATATTCCACTTCTGCAATAAGTATGGAAACAAATTTTGTTGAACCTATATACACTACTGGCCATTAAAATTGCTACACCAAGAAGAAATGCAGATGATAAACGGGTCTTCATTGGACAAATATATTATACTAGAACTGACATGTGATTACATTTTCACGCAATTTGGGTGCATAGATCCTGAGAAATCAGTACCCAGAACAACCACCTCTGGCCGTAATAACGGCCTTGATACGCGCCTCGGCATTGAGTCAAACAGAGCTTGGATGGCGTGTACAGGTACAGCTGCTCGTGCAGCTTCAACACGATACCACAGTTCATCAAGAGTAGTGACTGGCTTATTGTGATGAGGCAGTTACTCGGCCACCATTGACCAGACGTTTTCAATTGGTGAGAGATCTGGAGAATGTGCTGGCCAGGGCAGCAGTCGAATATGTTCTGTATCCAGAAAGGCCCGTACAGGACCTGCAACATGCGGTCGTGCATTATCCTGCTGAAATGTAGGGTCTCCCAGGGATCGAATGAAGGGTAGAGCCACGGGTCGTAACACATCTGAAATGTAAAGTCCACTGTTCAAAGTGCCGTCAATGCGAACAAGAGGTGACCGAGACGTGTAACCAATGGCACCCTATACCATCACGCCAGGTGATACGCCAGTATGGCGATGACGAATACACGTTTCCAATGAGCGTTCACCGCGATATCGGCAAACACGGATGCGACCATCATGATGCTGTAAACAGAACCTGGATTCATCCGAAAAAATGACGTTTTGCCATTCGTGCACCCAGGTTCGTCGTTGAGTACACCGACGCAGGCGCTCCTGTCTGTGATGCAGCCATGGTCTCCGAGCTGATAGTCCACGCTGCTGCAAACGTCGTCGAACTGTTCGTGAGATGGTTGTTGTCTTGCAAACGTCCCGATCTGTTGACTCAGGGATCGAAACGTGGCTGCACGGTCCGTTACAGCCATGCGTATAAGATGCCTGTCATCTCGACTGCTAGTGATACGAGGCCGTTGGAATCCAGCACGGCGTTCCGTATTACCCTCCTGAACCCACTGATTCCATATTTTGCTAACAGTCATTGGATCTCGACCAACGCGAGCAGCAGTGTCGCGATACGATAAACCGCAATCGCGATAGGTTACAATCCGGCCTTTATCAAAGTCGGAAACGTGATGGTACGCATTTCTCCTCCTTACACGAGGCATCACAACAACGTTTCACTAGGCAACGTCGGTCAACTGCTGTTTGTGTATGAGAAATCGGTTGGAAACTTTCCTCATGTCAGCACGTTGTAGGTATCGCCACCGGCGCCAACCTTGTGTGAATCCTCTGAAAAGCTAATCATTTGCATATCACAGCATCTTCTTCCTGTCGGTTAAATTTCGCGTCTGTGGCACGTCATCTTCGTGGTGTAGCAATTTTAATGGCCAGTAGTGTAGGTTCTTATTAATCTTCTTTGCAATCACAGCTGGTATTTGACCTGCGTTCAAGAGGATAACCCCCACATTCTCTATCTTAAACCTGTTCTTTATTTTCGCTTTTGAGTTCTTCATGAAGTAATTGTTGTCTTTCATCGATCGATTCAAAGTTCAGAATTTTGCTGCATTGAAATTCTCCGCCACTGGATATTAAATATACACGGTCCGGTCACGTTAATGTGACCACCGCCTATGTTCGACGTCATCGTGCACTAACCACTGACAGACGGCAGGTGGCAGCACTAGCAGTGGAGGGTATATAAAGCGTGTCCTAAGGACGCGGGAAAAAGTGCAGTCGTAATCGTAATACGCGAACGCACCTGTGCGTCTGATGTCCCAAAGGGCGCATCATTGGCTTTCGGGCCAAGGTTGGAAGCATCTCCGAAATGACTAGCTTTGTAAACTGTTCGCGTGCAGCCGTGGCTAGAGAATACTGAGCGTGACAAAATGACCCTATCCAAAACCGGGGCGGTGGCAACTGTGATACACCACGGGCCATCATAGATGACAGGTGTGAACGACGGCTACGGAAATGTGTACGGGCGAACAGACGTGCATCTTTTAAGGAACTGACTGCCCAGATGAACCAAGATGATACTAACAGTGTCTCCTCAACGACCTTTCAAGGAAATTGCAGCATATGGGTCTCCACAGCAGGCATCTGGTTCATGTACCCATGCTGACTGCTGTTCGTCGGCAACGAAGGCTGGTATTTACCCACCAGTACCCCAACTCGACGCACTCTGAGTTACGGCAGATGTCCAAATGAATCACGCGAGTCAGTGTGAAACGTCTGAAAGCAAACACCATGTCACAATAGTCACAAGGGTCCAGGACGTAGGAGGGAGCGGTTACCGTTTGGGAAATGTTTTCGTGGCATTCCCTCGGAGATCTCGTCATTCTGAAAGGCACAATGAATCAACACAACTATGCATTTATCCGCAGGGACCATGTCGACCCCTGCAAAGCAGATTGTTTTTCCTCAGCGCGATGGCATCTACCAGCAGAACAATGCAACGAGTCACACAGCTCGCAATGTAAATGCGTGGTTCGAAGAGCACCAGAATGAGTTTTACCGTACTCCCCTCACCAGCAAATTCCCCTGATTTAAACCCAATCGAGAATCTGTGGGATCTTGGGTACTCAACATAGAAACATAGCGTAACTGGTCACGGCTCTGGGTAGGCATAACTCCACATCCCTGTCGATTTATTGCAGAACTTCATTGTCACTCTTCTTGCACGTCTCGCAGCGGTCCGCACTGCAAAGGGTGATTATTCAGGCATTTCACAGGTGTTCACATTAACGTGACTGGGCAGCGTAAGTTTCATCAAATTCATGTTTGCGAAAAAAAAACTCTTGATAAAGTACGCGATGTGGTGAGGCTAGAGAGCGGAGTATAGAGAAAACAAACTGTACTAAAAAAAGGATACAAGTTACCAAGAGGTGCCTCGAGCGTTAGTACTGCTTAGCTAATAGTATCGCGTCATCTTAAAGAAACAATCTCAACCTTATTTTTCCTCTAGACTTAATGCCACTGAAACATGATGTGTGTTATTGTTGACGATGATGAATTAATCGTGCGAAAACTTTTTATCAATGCCATAGTATTGCCGTATTTATATCAGAGTAAGATTTTCTCAGCGGATTATGGGGAAGAAACATCAGTGAGAGGTAATCTCGGAGGCGAAGGAGATGAATTTACGAGACAGTAATAAACGGTGTCAAGACGCTGTATTCACTGCGCCACAAGCAGATAAGAAGGCAGTACGTATACGACGCCGTCTAGGGTAGGCCACCTAGGCTACCTTACGAGACAGACAGCTGAACACATTTGTAACACTGCTGGTGAAACAAAACAGTGAAGCTTGCACTTAAAAAAAAAATAAATAAAAACTTTACATAATATCCTTAAACAGAGTGCCACGGTCTACCAACCTTAACACAATACTTCGAGGAAAGCGCTATGAACTCTGCTTATTTCTTCATACAGTATGTTAAACAATGAACATTTCCGTCGTACCTCAATTTGAAACATTTCCTCATTTTGTCATTCTCATAACTGATTACCACGGCTCTAATACAGCTCTCTAATTGGTACGTTAACCTGTGAAAACTTAATCTATCTGTTAGCATCGTCGTTGGTGGCCGTGAATAATGCTGATTCAATTACGAAAAGCCGTTAACCCTCCAAAAATTTTACAAGCAACGTTGTGACCGCAACATCACAAATAGAGTGATGGATCAGATGAGACTTCATCAAAGTTGAATGTGAATTGTTTATATTGAGACTAGTTTACAAATATGTGTATAGCTATATTACTGGAGATCGTTCTTTGAAATCTTTCATTGAGAGCGATTTCTTTTATGTCAGTTACGAATAGATGCTGGGAATCGTACTTCATTACTAGATAATAAAAATTTAGCTACATCTATATTTAAATTATGGAAGTGACAACAGTTTTGGAAAAACATGTTCGAAAGTAACTAAAGTAATTATTCCTTTTTACACTGGACGGTAGTGATAACCTGTCTATGAAGCGAACGACATGTTAAAGAGTGATGCACACGTACTTAAGGGAATGAATTTACGTTGCGAATTGGCTTTCGACAAATGACACCACCGGTACGTGATTGTTGTTGTTTGATACGAAAGAATCAAGACAAATGGAAAGCTCTGAAGTTTGGATGCTGTGCATCTTTGATGTACATTATATTTCACCCCTTTTTGTCGTTTGAATAAACAAAGAAAACAAAATCAATTGTTGTCGATACATGTCGAAGAATGACCACCGCAGAATCAAGGCCGTCTCTGAAGCGACTAATGTTGTTACTCTTCATCCACACATTCGTACTAACCAAGAATATTTACGGGATGGCGCCCGTGTACTGGAGGCAATGTTTAGTTGAATTCGTGTACAGTCAACGCAACAATGTTTGACGGACATATCGCGGCCGGTGCATCTGCGGTTTTGAAGGTAAATAATTATATTTTGTCATTACAAAGCAAAAAACGAACATTTGTAAACCATGTTGATGGGCAACATCTGTAACACATACATACAGATACCCCAGTCTCAAACGAGTTATTGCGTGACATTCGATATAAGAAGACATGGTCTGATAAATTCAATTTAGAACCAATCTTCGTGTGGTTTAATACACCATTTACTATACATACGATACATTAAACGAGGAAAAATTCCAAAATTAGTTGGAAATGTTTGTAATCGACAAGTTTCGGAGAATAGAATTAAGAGAAAAACATTATGAAACAAGTTTGTATAAATAGTATGTATCATGTGGTTAAATTTGTATTTAAATTTGAAATAAACTGTGAATTACATGTACGAAATACGGAAACTCCGACTAACGGATCATATGCATTAGGGCCTAATCTATCAAGCCAATCGAATATAGGCTTCGAAGTAGTTGTTGGGTGATTGTAAGTTTATGAAATTCATATTTAAGGCACTAACTAGCTAAAATAGCTTTCTCCTGAATTAGTTCATCATCTGTGCAATGTAGAGACACAAACTTTACAAAACGACTACCCATGTACAAAAGGATACCACAAGATTGTGTTTCATTAATTTGAACTTTTTTATTTGCGTAGAAAGGGCTACTATTATAATTTGAAGTTGTAATTTAAAACAAGTAACTATCCGCTCATAGGAAGTTACAAGTTTTCTGTGTGTAATCCAAATTTTCTAATGCGAAAACACACTTCATTCAGAATTTTCAAAACCAACAAAAATAACTGCGCTTTTGGAGTAATGCTTATTGCAGCTTTTCAGATTTTGAAGACATTTAAATAACAAATTCTGTGAGATAAACTTGGATAGTGACATAGTGACAGCCCGAATCTAGGATGGGTCGGAAGATAATGATTAGGTTGTGATATTGCGAACTCGACGAAAATGGATGAAGAATAAGTTGTAATAGCAGACTGATCTGCAACAGAGACCGATTTGTGCGTTCGCGACATATTTAACGCACTTCTTTTAACGAAAACTAAAGCTGAAAGAAAAATTAAGACAAGCTGTATTAGATAATAGACAAATCTTCGACTAGCATTTCGTTGCATATTATTTATATATACCGGTACCGTGCAACAAACTATGTAAAATGCTGCCACCGATAAACTTTGCTAAAAATGTTTGAACTTATGCTACAAACTTTGAGATAAGTGTACTTGTATGATGGGAGGGAAATTCGTACATTGTACGAGGGAAAAAGAGTCTGTACTACATTCACATTGACGGTATGCAAGAAACGTTAAAAACCAGATGTCACAATGGATGCAGTGGACATGTTGACCGAGGATTGATAGTAAATAATGGCGTTTTGGGTTTTTGCGATGGTTATCTTATCTCCAATTCGCAAACAGATTGCCTCTAGCCTAACTGTAAGTGTGAAGTGAGGAGATACATTATTTGATATAATCCATCATAATAAAAGAAAAGAGCAAACGACTGTGAGAATGCAATAAGCCCATGATATCATTTCTGATTACGTCAACGACCTTCCTGGCTGCTTTACCTTCTGCAGCTCCAGGATACAATTTTACGAATACAGTGTCCCAATACCTCCACGAATTGCTTGGTTTCCGAGTAGATCTTCGTTACCGAACCACCGTTTTGCTAAGACGCTTGTTTTACAGTAAAGCAAAAGGTTAAGATAATCCTGGCATACGCTGAATTCTACAGAAAGTTTTTTTTTCAAATGGCAGTGATTTTAACACTAGCATGAAAACTAAAACACTGAAACGGGAAGAGACTAATAATTCGCACCGGTATAAATCGATCTAATTGTTCAGTCCTTTGCAAAGATCTATATAGATCGAAGAAATCCTATGTGTTTCGGCACACTCGATAAATCGAAGCGATTGTCGAGTCAGATCGCCCGCAAACACTCTTATAAATCGAAGTTAGCGGGGGTCAAAAACTCCGTAATTCGATTGTTTCGGTAATATTGTTTCGACGATTTCCTCTCGATACTCCTCTGTCTACACTGAGTAATGTGTTACGGGACATCAGTTGTAAAAGTACCTTCAAAGAAGCACAAGTGTTTGACCACCACATAGCCAGTTTGATGAATTAGGAGTAAACGTGACATTTGGTGATTACGTACGGTTTGATGATCATGTGCAGTTTGCGATGCTCTGACCATCGTTGAAGTTTAACTGTTCTGAGTGGCAAAAATCGAAGACAATCAAAAAGCGAAACAAGCAGAGCCGATTCCATCTGTGATTCAAAAAGAGCAAAGCCGTCATTATAAACGTTTCGCGTGTACATGGTTAGATGTACATAATGATGACGATGTATTACTGGCATTGGTCACAATAGAAAAGTGATTGGCTAAATACGCTGGAAGCTACTGAAGTAGGAAAATATCGTCGAATTCTGTGCAGAATAAAACTGAAGTTTTGTTACGTATTTTTGGAAGTTTGTACTTATCTTTCATTTCATATCTAAAATAAGTAAAAATTAACTACACGTATAAAAGACAAATTTCCTTTAGGTTTCAATTTAAGTTGTTACTTTCTGCTTTGTAAAGAAATACGAATGTTATTGAAATTGCAGTGGTATGTTTTTAGTTTGTTTACAAACGATACACTTTATCTTGATTTTTTCCTGATTACATCTTAATCATACTTCAATGAAATTGAACTTTCAATTATTAGAACTTTCTCTGGGGTTCCTTGAATTTCAAATTATCGAGAGACGACTGTATATGAGACATCGTGAATCAACATCCCCTTAAAAAAGGGAGTGTTTGTGTATGTGTGCGTGTTTTGACTTGACGAGCGCAAAACGGCGAGGTTATCAGTGGCCTGACACATGTTAAAAGAAACTAATATGGATAAAATCGCTAAAATCGTTGCACACAGTGAGAATGAAATCTAAAAAAACGACTCTTATGCACTCACTCCCAGCTGACTCGCATTGACTCATACTATCACCTAATCACACACGCCCAAGCACAACGGAAAAAGGGTGACAGGTGGTCGACCAGGGATTGAAACATGACATAAGAGCTAAAACAACGACACAGACAAATGTAACTGGCACACCCCTTACAAAAAACACAGGTCAGCCAGTCATCCTGTTAACACATAAAGACCATTTCCCATCTGTACGGCAATTGAGAAGGAATTCTTTCACTCCTGTATGCTACATGCAGTGTTGATTGTCTGTGTCCCTAGGTGAAAACTACTTTGCCGGAACGAGACGCGAACCTGGTAACGTTTCTTCTTATACAACGCATCACCAATTAAAAAGGAATTGAAAGGAACCAATTTTTGAAGTAAATGTTCTGAATCGGCCTCGTTAGTGTAGCTGCTTTGCTCAATTGATAAAGGAACGTCCGAGAAAGATATATGATTGGCTTCCACCCTGATCTGGTACGCAGTTTTAACGTCACATATAGTAAATGGCAGTTCTTCCAATCTGTGAAATCATCTCCCAAAAAACCAAGACAAAACTAAATAATTTGAGCACCGCATTCCTAGCAAGAGAGTTAATTAGAATGGAACTTACTTCGTGCATAGCTGGAACGCACTGGAGAATATAAACTTTACGCATGCTTTGTCGTTGCATGTTGAAACACTGGAGAGCATTTTCACAATTCTGTGACAGTCCTGAGTCATAAATAAATCACTCTACAGGAAAACTATATTCCACAAAAGAATGTGCCTCACGTAAGAGGTATGAAATTCTTTTTAAGAAATAAATAAACACCACGCCGGTTTAATTAACCCACTACTACATAAAACTCCGCTGTGTTGCCTTCTTTGTAACCGTTACAGTACCACAAGCACTATAACGCGCTAGCTTTTAAGAACAACACGACTGTTGTATTAGTGTTTTAATTAATTTTTATTAAACTATGTGTTTACGGAATGGCGTCCCATAACCAGGCATTCACATGCAAAAATTAAACGACTACACTCTACATCTCTTATGAAGTAGAAATAATAAAGCCAATGAAGATAGCGCGATACACTTAGTATGTGACAGTTCATAAAGTGATCGCTGCGTTCTCCAATACGCAAAAAGTCGACCTTATCGGTATATAACGTCTATTTGGAAGTAACGTGTCTAATGTCTAAATTAATGGCAGAAACCATGACTTAACGTGATTGTTAACTGTGGCACGCAGTCGTTGTTCACACATACACAACCCCCTGATGTCGCAGACCACTCCCCCGTACGCCTTGTGTAATAAGTAACAATTAAAATTGTAATGTGACCTGTGACGCTGTTCAGTATTAATCACCAAGAAGCTTTTTGACGGCAAGGGACCTTCCTTGTGGGCCTTTGAGACAATAACAACTTCAGTGCATATTTTTGACACCGAGAACTTATTTATGTAACCCTCCCAATAAGAGTAACCACTATATTTCCGTGAGAAAAACACACTTTCTTGCCACTTGTTTTTTTTTTTTTTTTTTTTTTTTTACGACCTTTGTATCGGTCTGTTAGCTTTTGCTGTGAAAAGCATATAGTTTTAACCTGCCGGTTAGCTTAAAGAAACCCGTTGTTGTTGTGGTCTTCAGCCCTGAGACTGGCTTGATGCAGCTCTCCATGCTACTCTATCTAAAGAAACCCAGGTCGCCAAAATAATCAGTGAGAAATATTAGCAACAGAATGGTTTTCTTTTACATAATAATACTTTTCGAATCCTCACAGTGAAATCAACAGAAATGGTTTGTTTCTGTAAATCTATGTACCGATTGAAGATGGCCTTTTGTTCGAAAGTTGTATCGATGATAAAAAATATATCCATGCAGCAGTTTTTGTTGACAATTATGATTGTCTTTAAATGCTTCACAACACAGAACATCGTTGGGCTAATCCAGTTTTTTCGTCCATGTAGACCCATTCCTGAATTTGACGCCGGTGAACGAGGACTGTTGCGAACTGGATAAAGCGATGACGCCAAGGATCTTGTGAAACTGCAGCTGCTGCTGTCGTGACATTTAAAGAGCGTGCAGACGGCAGGAAACCGCTTGGCTCAGCTGTGCACTGAGGTTCTGGCTCGCTACAGCTATACACAAACAGACGAGAAGGCGTTTTCAACGGCCGGTGGTCCGTTAAGTGGCCCACCCAGCCACCGGCTGGCTGCAGCTTCGGAGAGTCACCCATACTGCCGCCTCTCCACCTGCGAGAAATACCACGCACGCGACCAACTCGCTGCATATGGTCATTTTTTTAACTCGCTGAGGGAAATCCACTTGCACGATTTCTTCCCCAAGACATCACACAATACACTTCACCGCGCGATGGAATTTACATGGCTAAATGCAAACCGAGTCCGTAAATGTAAACTCGATAGTCGAATTATGTACAAAAACGAGTTCTGACGTTACTTACTTGCTGCGTCGCTTTGTTCGTCACGGTAAGTTCATTGACGTATTCCAAATAGCGTGAAGGGATTCACCGACTGCGTACAACACTGGTGTAAGCTTTTTTGAACCGACACTGGCGCTTAGCACCGACACGCGTACACAAAGCAAACTGCCTGGTCAACTGCAGCGCCCCGGCGCTGCCTCCCGCTGAGAAGGAGGGGGCGTACCCCCACCCACTGCCGCAGCCCCCCCCCCCCTCCGACCCTCCCGCGGCACTTGCCGCCCCTCTGCTGCCCCCCTCTTCCCCCTCACGCCGCCCAATGGAGCAGTGAGCGTGCCTTGTTTACCTGAGCCGCAGGTCATGACGCAACGTTCAGCAAGCGGCCAGGGCACACAGGTACTACTCAGCAAACGCGGCGCTGAGCTGCTTACGGAAGTCCGACAGCGACATTCCGGAGAGTAGCGTCTGAGAGCGATTTAAGTGTTCCTCAATTAAGCTACAGAAAACTACAGCTCTCCGTGACCTGACGATTTGTTTGAGCACGGCAGTGCTTTACAAGGCCCGATCCTATTGCACACACAGCAATAACAGGCCTACAGTTATGGCCGCTCACATCAAGAACTGTTCTACTAGATATGTACGTATCCTATCCTGGAAAACTACTCCTTTGGCCGTAGTTCTTTTATATGCTTTATCGTAGGCTACCATAGAATACGACAGTTTTCCTAATAACTTTAGTCAGTTAAAGGCCGGACCCGTGTTACCTGTGCGTTGAGTATGCTGCATATCTATCGGGCGTTACCTCCTAAGGATCGCTTTCTTTACGTACATGATCAGTTTCTTACCAAATTCTCCTAAAAACCGAATGTGGAGAACGGTCTAGAAACTGAGTGAAGATGTATAAAGGGTCAAATAGCCCTATGAAATTATTTTTTATACACTCTTATCGTCCTGTCTCTTATTTAAGAGTAAACAGTATTTAGAGCAAAACTGAAACTGTCAATATTTAATTCAGGATTTATTCGAACATTCTTGATTTGTGACGTGAAACAGAGGGAGGTTTTAGTAAAAATAGAGGAAACAATACATATTTACCACATAGTGTTAGACAACGCATTTCCTCAGCAAAAAGGTAAATTAAAAACAATCATAAAAATTATTACAAACTTCACTTCAATACTTCGTTGAACTTATATGTGCCTGTCATTCATAAGTAACTTTCGCATTTATCAGTAATAATAAGAAGCTCTTGCCTTTGATCGTGATGAAGAACGTTCTACTGAGTACAAAATAACAACTATATACATAAATGTGGGCCGGCCAGAGTGGCCGTGCGGTTCTAGGCGCTACAGTCTGGAGCCGAGCGACCGCTACGACCGCAGGTTCGAATCCTGCCTCGGGCATAGATGTGTGTGATGTCCTTAGGTTAGTTAGGTTTAATTAGTTCTAAGTTCTAGGTGACTGATGACCTCAGAAGTTAAGTCGCATAGTGCTCAGAGCCATTACATAAATGTGGTGACCAAATTTCAAACAACAAACTGCTGTTTCCCCGCCCTGTGCCTAATTCACTAATAATCATAAAAACGCTCAAGAGATGTCCGTACGATCGTACTCTGCACGGAAGATGGCATTTCGGTCAACGGGAGACCACGCCAGCGATGGCGGGAGGTCATCTGTCAAACAGAGTAGTGTTCGCCGAGTAGCCCCACATCCACAGTCGCTGCATATACAGTGACAGACGATGCAGTATGGCACAGAGAAGACGCCTACCAGAGTCTCTGCGATGGAGGGCCGAAGGAAGAACAGAAACTGTGATTATTAAACTGTGATTATTCTTTGTGGTGATTTCAATATTAATCTTCTAGTTGAAAGTCAACAAAAAAGGCAATTTTTGGACATATTAAAGAGTTTCAACATGTCACCACACATAAACAATTCAACTAGAATAACAAACACCTCCAATAGCCTCATAGATAACATTTTCTCAAATACGTCAGCAACTGACATAGAGGTAACAAACAAAGATTTAGGATTGTCTGACCACAATGCTCTCACCATTGAAATCCCTTTAAGGCCAAAGGAAGATAAAGGTGTAAATAATATTTACAAAAGAAACTTCTCTGTGGACAGCTGTCATCAGTTCATAAGTATCTTAGAAAATGAAAATTGGTTAGATGTTATGAAGCAGTCAAGTTCAGATGAGGCATATAGTGTATTTGCATCGATTTATATGTTGAACTTTGAGATGTGTTTTCCAAAGAAACTGACCAGAATCAAGTCTACTGGACAAATAAAGTCAAGTTCTTGGATGACTCTTGGCATTAAGAAATCATGTGAAAACATGAAAAAACTGAATTCAGAGTTAGGGAGTGTACAGATACTGATTTTATAGAATAAGTAAAGAGGTATAGGAAAATATACCGCAGAGCAATTGCAAATGCAAAGTTATTAAGTAATAATATGGAAATAAAACAGTCCAGAAATAAAACTAAAATAGCATGGGAAATTGTGAGAAAAGAAACCGGGGTACCTATCAAAGACAACGAAATTATTCTAAAAGATGAGGAGAATAAAATGGTAGATAAATATGCCATGCCTAATTATATAAATAATTACTTTTTGAATGTACCCCAGACAATAAGTAGGAATTTTGGGGAGCAGATTAAGATGGAAGCACCCAAGGCAGCCAGCAATATGATGGCAGTTCCAACAAACGAAAAGGAAGTTTTAAAAGTGATTAAAAGTCTCAAGTCCAAGATGTCAGCTTAGTAAAGAAAACAGCTAATCAAATAGCGAAACCATTGGCGCACATAGCAAACTTGTCAATGGCTGAGGGCATGTTTCCACAAAAATTGAAAATTTCTAAAGTCATTCCCCTGTTGAAAAAGGGTGATAAACTTAAAATAGAAAACTACAGACCTGTCTCACTTCTCCCAACTTTCTCTAAGGTCTTAGAGATACTAATGAAATATAGAGTCACACATTATCTTAATATGCACAATCTGATAAACAGTAATCAGGATGGATTTCAAGGTGGGAGAAGTACCGAAACAGCTGTACTGGAATACACAAAAGAAATATACACTAAATCGGAAGAGGGAAAAAGTAAGGTTGGGATACATCTAGATTTGTCAAAAGCCTTTGACACTGTTGACCACAGCATACTTTTGGAAAAGCTTGAAGCTATAGGTATCAGAGGACCGGTAAAAAAGTGGTTTGAGTCTTATCTGGAAAAGAGGGTGCAGGTGGTTGAAATTACAGAACCAAATATTAATCAAAAAATTAAACTAAAATCAGATCCACGGGAGGTCACAGCAGGAGTACCCCAAGGAAGTGTATTAGGCCCCTTGCTGGTCCTCATTTACATTAATGATATTCAGGTGTCAGAGAGAAAAGCTAGAATCATGTTATTTGCTGATGATACTAGTTTAATAGTTGGTGATATGAAGCTGCCATTGCACAGTACTGTGGACAATGTCCTACAAGATATACAAAAATGGTTTAGTACTAACAAGCTAACACTGAATGCAAAAAACTAATTATGTGCACTATGGAAAAATAAGTGAACAGGACGACCTAAATCCCACCATGGAGGGCAAACAACTTGAAAGAGTACAGTGTGCAAAATTCCTGGGTATGCACATTGATGAGAAGATTAACTGGAAGGACCATGTGGTGAGCTTAGCACTAAAACTAAATTCAGTATGTTTTGTGCTTAGAATAATTTCAAGAGTCTGTAGTAACGACTGTACCAGATTAGTATATTTTGGCTATTTTCAGTCCATTGCATCCTATGGGATAGTATTCTGGGGAAAAACAAATTGTCGTCTAAATGAGATTTTCAAATTACAGAAACGTGCTATTCGGATAATGACCCACAGCCCACCTCAAACAAATTGTAGGCCCCTTTTTAAAGCATTGAAAATTTTAACAATTCCATCATTATACATTCTGAAATGTCTGTTGGTGATCTAAAGAAATCAGGATAAAATGAAAACCAATACAGACTTCCATAATTATGATACACGGCAATGTAAAGATCTCCACATACAAGCTGTAACAAGGACCCGAAGTCAGAAACATGTATGTAATCAAGGCATCAAACTTTTTAATGCACTACCAAAACATATCAAAGAGCTGGAAAATGATAAATTTAAAACTGTTATAAAGAACCACATGCTTGACAAATGTTATTACAGCATAAGTGAATATCTCTGCGCAACTGTATAACAATATATGTTTAAGTTAATGTGGCAAATGAAATTATATCAGTACATAAGAAATTATGTTATAAAAACACTTATTAGTTGTATATTGTATTAAACATAAGATAGATAATATAAATTCAGCACAGATACAAATTTTGTAAATATATTATATAGTTCTTAAAATGTACCCTGGCAAATCCTATATCACAAATGTGATCATTGGGATGATAATAAATAAATAAAAAGGACAGTCGCAAACTCACATGAGTCGATGGCTTAACATGAATCAAAAATGGTTCAAATGGCTATAAGCAGTATGGGACTTAACATCTGAGGCCATCAGTCCCCTAGACTTAGAACTACTTAAACCTAACTTACCTAAGGACATCACACACATCCATGTCCAAGGCATGTTTCGAACCTGCGACCGTAGCAGCAGCGCGGTTCCGGACTGAAGCGCCTAGAACCGCTCGGTCACAGTGGCCGGCTAATGTGAATCGTTCTGTCGTTTCTCTAAAGTGGTGATAGTTTATGGAGATCGAAACTGTAAGCCGAAGACCATCAGAAAGAGAGGACCGTTATCTTCCTGTAAGCGCACGACGGTACCACGTTAGTACTGTGTAGCAGCTGGCATCTGACCTCGCAGCAACCACTGGACGTGTTGTATCGAGGCAAACGGTGTAGAGAAGGCTTCGACGGGGTGGCGTTTATTGTTGGAGACCTGTTGTATGTGTGCCTCTGGCGCATCTTCACTAAAGGGAATGTCTGGAATGGAGTCGTCTATTTTACATTCCACTTTGAAAGGTCTCTGTTGGATTCCTTTCATGTTTAATTTCTTAAATTTGTTGTCATTTACGGCATAAATTCCTCTTCTAAATTTACTGTGGCGTTTCTGACTATCTGGGAGGAGACTGAGTAGTGGAACGTGTTACTTTTACACACAAACAAGAACGATCTGTCACACTACTACACTTTAAAACACAGTTTATATGTAATTCAAATATGTAATTCATGGCACACAGTCTCATACGGAACCTACATCCGCTTTCTTTTATATACTGTATATGATAAGATACTGTCACCCCCCTTCCATTCTGTGTGAGAGGATGAATGAGCAAATGTATTTCTAGTTGCATGCTTGAGGGTAGCAGACAAGCGTGTCTGCTAGAGAACAGTAGGACCAACGTCGGAACAGGTAGCTACGCTTTCTAAAAGTAGAGAGGTTTCTATTCTTAGTATGGTCCTGTCCGTCCCTTGTCATGTTGGTATAGGGAGCTGCCTCTCTGGTCACTTCCGTTTGTACTTGTGAGCCACCCTCAGAAAGGGACCAGGGCAGTCTGTCCGCGGCGAGCGTCTGAAGTGGTAAGATCTCCGGCTAAGCGCGTGTCTGCTAAGTCCGTAGGACAATGGATTTCTTAAGTTCAGCCTAACTGAAAATTTAATCACCTTTATTTCAGGTTTAGCGCTAAAATATCTAATGTTATCTTAAATTGCAACGCAGTGTAATTCTCGTGTGAAGTTCAGAATATATTGCGGTAGTTGCTTTGTCACTACTTTGTGAGTGAAGCGGAACCACGTGTTGATCAGTAACTCTAACTAAGTTCATCAATCTTAAATGCGAATGTGCGTGAGATTATAACGTCTCGTCTTGACAGTATTTTTCAATATAGCAACTTTTCTTTATGTTCAACCCACGTGGGTAGTGACAAAGCAACTACCGGAATATATTCTGAACTTCACACGAGAATTACACCGCGCTGCAATTTAAGATAACATTAGATATTTTAGAGCTAAACCTGAAATAAAGGTGATTAAATTTTCAGTTAGGCTGAACTTAAGAAATCCATTGTCCTACGGACTTAGCAGACACGCGCTTAGCCGGAGATCTTACCACTTCAGACGCTCGCCGCGGACAGACTGCCCTGGTCCCTTTCTGAGGGTGGCTCACAAATACAAACGGAAGTGGCCAGAGGGGCAGCTTCCTATACCAACACGACAAGAGACGGACAGGACCATACTAAGGATAGAAACCTCTTTGCTTTTAGAAAGCGTAGCTACCTGTTCCGACGTTGGTCCTACTGTTCTCTAGCAGACAGGCTTGTCTGCTACCCTCAAGCATGCAACTAGAAATACATTTGCTCATTCATCCTCTCACACAGAAGGGAAGGGGGGTGACAGTATCTTATCATTTACAGTATATAAAATAAAGCTGATGTAGGTTCCGTATGAGACTGTGTGACATGAATTACATATAAACTGTGTTTTAAAGTGTAGTAGTGTGGCAGATCGTTCTTGTTTATGTGTAAAAGTAACACGTTCCACTACTCAGTCTCCTCCCAGATAGACAGAAACGCCACAGTAAATTTAGAAGAGGAATTTATGCCGTAAATGACAACAGATTTAAGAAATTAAACATGAAAGGAATCCAACAGAGACCTTTCAACTTGGTCAGTCGAACACTGGGGCAATATTCTTTTCACACATGAGTCCCGATTTCGAGATCCGAACATTGTGGAAAGAGACCGGTATCGAGGACGATCGCTAATGGTGTGAGCAGGCATTGTGTTGACTACTCGAAATTGTGCCGTTTAACTGCTATCAGGTATCGTGACTTGGTCTTGGGACCTCATGTACGGTTGTTGCGAGGTGCTTTGCGCCCAGATTTCGTACTGATGGACGATAGTGCTCGACCTCGTAGAGATCGAGTGGTTGATGTTTTCTTGGAAACGGAAGATACTGCATGCATGGCGTCGTCTACTGGCTCTCCCAGTTTCAATATCATAAAGCATGTCTGGGATGTACTAAGGACATGTATGATGTGAGGGCTAATACTTGTTCGCAGCAACTTCGATTAGTTCTGAATTCGGCTTGTTCGTGACACAGGTGTTTGTCTATTGTTGGGTGTATCCTATTGTAGATCAGTCTCTCCAGCAACTTATAGCAAATGCTCAATAATGCTATTGGGCGGTAGTTTGCAGGGTTTTCAGCAGATTTCCCTGGTTTAAGGATGTCCGATATTTCAAAGTAAACTTGGGGTCACAAAGCTGCAAGTCAAAAAGAATGAAAAACGGACTCACCCAAGGATCTGTATTGGCTCCACTGCTTTTTAATGTTTACATCAGTGACATGATAGACACTGAGTCAAGTAAGTTTTGCTACGCTGATGACTTGGCTATAGCTACTCAAAGCAAATGGCTAGAAGATGGTGAAGGAACTCTAACTGCTGACCTAGAAGTACTAAACCAGTACTACAAAAATGGAGACTGTGCCCAGACCCAAATAAAACAGAGACCTGTGCCTTCCATTTAAATAACAGACTAGCAGACAGAGAACTAAAGATTACTTTCTGCGGAAAACGAATTAAACATAACAAATTTCCCAAATATATAGGCATAACTCTTGACAGGTCACTTACCTTCAAGAAACACCTGGAACTAACTAGCCAGAAATTGAAAACCCGAAATAACATCATCCAGAGATTAGCAAGTACCACATGGGTTCAGATGGTTCAAATGGCTCTGAGCATTATGCGACTTAACTTCTGAGGTCATCAGTCGCCTAGAACTTAGAACTAATTAAACCTAACTAACCTAAGGACATCACACGCATCCATGCCCGAGGCAGGATTCGAACCTGAGACCCGAGCGGACGCTCGGCTCCAGACTATAGCCCCTAGAACCGCACGGCCACTCCGGCCGGCTACCACATGGGGAGCGGTTGCAAATACACTACGTGTTGCAGCAATATCACACGTCTGTTCCGTGGCAGAGCACTGTGCCCCTGTGTGGCGTAGGAGTGCCCATGTAAAGAAGATTGACGCCCAGATCGATCAAGCCATGAGGACAATAACAGTAAAGTCAACACCTCTAGAATGGCTTCATGTCCTCTCAAACATCACTCCGCCTGAAATCCGTAGACAGCAGGCAACAATTCAGGAATGGCAAAAAATAAATCATGCAGATAAGGCAAGAGTACTACCGATTCACCAAGTACTAGATGACCGCTGTCGATATCGCCTTAAATCAAGAGCGCCAGTATGGGAAGACAGAATACTTGCCTAAGGAAATACCTATGACTGCCACAAATCCTGGAAAACGTAGTGGAACAATAGTGACATTAACCGACGCAATATAGAGGACCCCAGCCAACAACTCCCAGGAATGCAGCTTCCTCGTAAAATCTCGTGCCAGCTTAACCGTGTGAGAACTGGACACGCGAGAACTAAATCCATGCTGTACAAATGGGGCGCCAATGATAACCCAGTGTGTGACTGTGAAACTGATGAACAAACATTACAACATCTACTGCAAGATTGCCCACTGCGAAGATTCTGTGGTGACTGGAGAGACTTCGTGGAGGCCAGCCCTGCTGCCATTAAATGGCTGTCACATTTGGACATTACTTTTTGACGAATTGTAGCTGTGATTATATTTCAACTTTGCTCAGGTTTAATAATGACTGGTGTTTGTTCTGTTTATATTATTATGTATGTGTGTATATTTATATTTGTATTTATATGTTATGTTATGTAAATTTACGATGTCAATACCGCACTTGCACTGGTAAAGCCATACGATAAATAAATAAATAAACTAAGGATATGGATTGTATCACGTCAACATCCACCAAACTCTCTCCATGATTTGAGAGCAGCTCCGCAGAATGGGCGTTAGTGCCTCAACGTGACATTGATGTTATTCACAGCATGCTCCGTCGTTGTCAGGCCTGTATTGCTGCCAGAGGTGGTCACACACCATAATGGGCATATTAACCAGTTTTCGCAATGTGTGTGGAAATCTGTTAAGTTGGAAAAAAGAAGAACAGTTTCGTCTGTTGTTATGTACGTTTCAGTTGTTTATGTTCTGTATTCTTTACGTTGTTTCTACTTTGCTATCACCTGTTTGTACTGCTTTGTGGCAAAATAAACGCAACCTTGCAAAATTTTCGTTGTTGCTTTAATTTTGGGCTCTAATGTATATGTATGCTTGTTGACGTGAACTGTACTTGCATCAAAAGTAACTGCTTTAGTTAGATAAAAGCGCACAGGTTACTCAATCAGCTACTTTTTATTACTTGTAAAATGCAGCTTATATTCTGTAAGGAGATAAAATAAGCACTTGTCTAACATTGAATGATGTGTGTGGTTATAATAATGTGAAAACAAACAACTAAACAAACAAAGTAACAAAAAGAAGTCTTTGGCCCCCTTTCTCTCTCTTACACATTCATTTATATTTCTTTCCCTACCAATTCTGTCAATACTACCGGTACTCCTAACATTTGCATCGTCATTTATGGAGTGTAATTTTGATAGAGCGCAACTCCCTGCCGATAAGTAAATATTTCTCGTTCCTCCTTGGGATGTGTGTCCACTGTCTCTTTCTTTATCTAGATTACCGAATTTGTTAATAGTTCTACTTGCCCTTTGTACTTTTTTTTAAATCATAACTACATGTGTTATTCAATATGTTCGAGATTTTTCATAAAATTAAGCACGGTTCACAGAGACAGAGAATCACTTATTTTAAAATTTTGTTCTTGTGGGGGTCCACAGCCTTAATATGTTTTAAGAAAGAAAACATGCCCCAAGCACTCTGTAATCTGTTTATCATCTGACCGAAATTAGCTAATAGCACAGACAATAAATAAATTACAGCCTGCTCGGACCATCTTTTCGTTCTTAAAACCTTAATTTTAACTTTTTGTAGTTTGTTTTAACACAGTAGGGTCCACAGATAAATACAAATGGGCCATAAAAGTTTTCTGGGTACTGCACCACAGTTTTCTCCTGGATCTACTGTAACTGTGGCCGAAACGTTGGTTTCACAGGTAATAATTTTTTTTTTACAGTATGACACAGCGGCATACTCAGATAGCTCTTATATCAATTGACTCTGACCTTTGAACCTACTCAATTATAAACACAAATATGCATGTAATTCTCCAACAACGCGAGGTAGTGATGGTGGTGCATTGTACATACTGCACACTGAAACACAGAACACGTTAAAATTCGTAGCAAAGACTTCTTCTGAAGTATTCTAAAGAGCAAGCTTTGTAAGTGCATGCGAGACATATCCAAAACTTGAGGCCACTCACCACTGAAGGTGCTCGTACACTGCACACTGGATGGCTGAGCTAGCGCACATCAAGTTTATGAATGTTAACTGCTGAAAGCGAATGCACTGTGTGGTATTCTTGTTGTTGTATATTTTTACATGTGGAATTGCAGAACCAGTATTTCATCATGCACATGTTGCAATAGCACAGTTCCAACCACCCAATTTGCGGTGCGCTTTACTGTATGATTACATGATGATGGCGTCCTCTTGGGTAAAATATTCCGGAGGTAAAATAGTCCCCCATTCGGATCTCCGGGCGGGGACTATTCAAGAGGATGTCGTTATCAGGAGAAAGAAAACTGGCGTTCTACGGATCGGAGCGTGGAATGTCAGATCCCTTAATCGGACAGGTAGGTTAGAAAATTTAAAAAGGGAAATGGATAGGTTGAAGTTAGATATAGTGGGAATTAGTGAAGTTCGGTGGCAGGAGGAACAAGACTTCTGGTCAGGTGACTACAGGGTTATAAACACAAAATCAAATAGGGGTAATGCAGGAGTAGGTTTAATAATGAATAGGAAAATAGGAATGCGGGTAAGCTACTACAAACAGCATAGTGAACGCATTATTGTGGCCAAGATAGATACGAAGCCCACACCTACTACAGTAGTACAAGTTTATATGCCAACTAGCTCTGCAGATGACGAAGAAATTGAAGAAATGTATGATGAAATAAAAGAAATTATTCAGATTGTGAAGGGAGACGAAAATTTAATAGTCATGGGTGACTGGAATTCGAGTGTAGGAAAAGGGAGAGAAGGAAACATAGTAGGTGAATATGGATTGGGGGACAGAAATGAAAGAGGAAGCCGCCTGGTAGAATTTTGCACAGAGCACAACATACTCATAACTAACACTTGGTTTAAGAATCATGAAAGAAGGTTGTATACATGGAAGAACCCTGGAGATACTAAAAGGTATCAGATAGATTATATAATGGTAAGACAGAGATTTAGGAACCAGGTTTTAAATTGTAAGACATTTCCAGGGGCAGATGTGGACTCTGACCACAATCTATTGCTTATGACCTGTAGATTAAAACTGAAGAAACTGCAAAAAGGTGGGAATTTAAGGAGATGGGACCTGGATAAACTAAAAGAACCAGAGGTTGTACAGAGATTCAGGTAGAGCATAAGGGAGCAATTGACAGGAATGGGGGAAATAAATACAGTAGAAGAAGAATGGGTAGCTTTGAGGGATGAAGTAGTGAAGGCAGCAGAGGAACAAGTAGGTAAAAAGACGAGGGCTAGTAGAAATCCTTGGGTAACAGAAGAAATATTGAATTTAATTGATGAAAGGAGAAAATATAAAAATGCAGTAAGTGAAGCAGGCAAAAAGGAATACAAACGTCTCAAAAATGAGATCGACAGGAAGTGCAAAATGGCTAAGCAGGGATGGCTAGAGGACAAATGTAAGGATGTAGAGGCCTATCTCACTAGGGGTAAGACAGATACCGCCTACAGGAAAATTAAAGAGACCTTTGGAGATAAGAGAACGACTTGTATGAATATCAAGAGCTCAGATGGAAACCCAGTTCTAAGCAAAGAAGGGAAAGCAGAAAGGTGGAAGGAGTATATAGAGGGTCTATACAAGGGCGATGTACTTGAGGACAATATTATGGAAATGGAAGAGGATGTAGATGAAGATGAAATGGGAGATATGATACTGCGTGATGAGTTTGACAGAGCACTGAAAGACCTGAGTCGAAACAAGGCCCCCGGAGTAGACAATATTCCATTGGAACTACTGACGGCAGTGGGAGAGCCAGTCTTGACAAAACTCTACCATCTGGTGAGCAAGATGTATGAAACAGGCGAAATACCCTCAGCCTTCAAGAAGAATATAATAATTCCAATCCCAAAGAAAGCAGGTGTTGACAGATGTGAAAATTACCGAACTATCAGCTTAATAAGTCACAGCTGCAAAATACTAACACGAATTCTTTACAGACGAATGGAAAAACTAGTAGAAGCCAATCTCGGGGAAGATCAGTTTGGATTCCGTAGAAACACTGGAACACGTGAGGCAATACTGACCTTACGACTTATCTTAGAAGAAAGATTAAGGAAAGGCAAACCTACGTTTCTAGCATTTGTAGACTTAGAGAAAGCATTTGACAATGTTGACTGGAATACTCTCTTTCAAATTCTAAAGGTGGCAGGGGTAAAATACAGGGAGCGAAAGGCTATTTACAATTTGTACAGAAACCAGATGGCAGTTATAAGAGTCGAGGGACATGAAAGGGAAGCAGTGGTTGGGAAAGGAGTGAGACAGGGTTGTAGCCTCTCCCCGATGTTGTTCAATGTGTATATTGAGCAAGCAGTAAAGGAAACAAAAGAAAAATTCGGAGTAGGTATTAAAATTCATGGAGAAGAAATAAAAACTTTGAGGTTCGCCGATGACATTGTAATTCTGTCAGAGACAGCAAAGGACTTGGAAGAGCAGTTGAATGGAATGGACAGTGTCTTGAAAGGAGGATATAAGATGAACATCAACAAAAGCAAAACAAGGATAATGGAATGTAGTCTAATTAAGTCGGGTGATGCTGAGGGAATTAGATTAGGAAATGAGGCACTTAAAGTAGTAAAGGAGTTTTGCTATTGGGGGAGCAAAATAACTGATGATGGTCGAAGTAGAGAGGATATAAAATGTAGGCTGGCAATGGCAAGGAAAGCGTTTCTGAAGAAGAGGAATTTGTTAACATCCAGTATTGATTTAAGTGTCAGGAAGTCATTTCTGAAAGTATTCGTATGGAGTGTAGCCATGTATGGAAGTGAAACATGGACGATAAATAGTTTGGACAAGAAGAAAATAGAAGCTTTCGAAATGTGGTGCTACAGAAGAATGCTGAAGATTAGATGGGTAGATCACATAACTAATGAGGAAGTATTGAATAGGATTGGGGAGAAGAGAAGTTTGTGGCACAACTTGACCAGAAGAAGTGATCGGTTGGTAGGACATGTTCTGAGGCATCAAGGGATCACCAATTTAGTATTGGAGGGCAGCGTGGAGGGTAAAAATCGTAGAGGGAGACCAAGAGATGAATACACTAAGCAGATTCAGAAGGATGTAGGTTGCAGTAGGTACTGGGAGATGAAAAAGCTTGCACAGGATAGAGTAGCATGGAGAGCTGCATCAAACCAGTCTCAGGACTGAAGACAACAACAACAACAACAACGAACAGGTAGCAGATGGCTAAACTCAAGGTTGTCCCAAAGTGTTAGAATAAAATGGCGGTAACTGCTGCATGATGGCTCTCGAGATGTAGACTCATTCAGAAACTGCAATAGAAGGGGCTGACAAGAGGCTTTCCGTGCCATTTGCAATATTGGATGTCGCACAGTCGTGTGCGTCCATGTGTAACAAATAGTTTCTGTAGACAACACAACAGGGTTGAGGTGGAGTTGTTTCCGCAGTCTCAGCCTGTCAGGGTGGACCGTGTTTTGAAGCCCACGTTCGGACATGTTTTTGGGCGCGATACCTCACAACATGGGATGGGATTGGTTTGCCTCTGCAGTCGTACGGCTTTAACTTAAATTTAAAATAATGGTCAGAGAACTTCTGGCCATTATTTTGGTGTTTAAACTGGTAATGCCAAAATTATCCCAACCCCTCCAAGCCCTGGTCCTCTGTGTAGACCAAAAATCAGTGATGTCTGCTGGCCCTGGAAAGTTAATTTGATAGTATAAGTTTGGCGATTTGACCACTAATCCACTGATCAGTCTGATTTCATTGTCAAATTACTTGAAATTTCATCATGAATTTGTGCCTACGACCAAAATTAAAGAATTAATTTGATTTCTCTCTCTTGCTTTGTGGTAAGGACAAGTCTGGACAGTCACAGTGGCCTTGTCACATGCAATATCCATGCTTACGTTGATCACTGCGTAACAACTCTTCGTGACGATCGAACTTTCACTAGGGTGTACTGAACACGTTTGCTGAGTTCACCTGAGGAGTGGATTGTAAGATGGAGTGGTGGAGGTAAGCGCCAGCAACACCACAGAAATTGGAGCAAATATTTTGGCTGCATCCGTATTCTCAGGTTCACGGTCTTGGGTCACCATCTATGATCCTGACATCATCAGTGATGGCCTGAAGCTTCATCTTGGATTGTGATGTCATAGGTCTACCACCTTGGATCGCCATCTTGAATTTTACAAGCGACCTTATTGCATTGTATACTCAGCTCAAGTAACCTACTTCCAGCGTGATGTCAGGGTTAACAATCCAATAGGATACATCAGTGTTTGCAAAAGCTATGACCTTAGATCTATTAATAGCCCCTATATTAGCGTAATAGGTATGCGGTTGATGTATACAATTGTAACATAGGGCACTTTTTTGCAGTATTTACTGTAACAGGGAGATTTTATTACAGTCTCATTGAAATATTTAAATGTAGGGGTGAAGTGTCTGAACTGATGAATTGTCCAATTTATCACTGTATTTTCATTACATATAATATATTCAAGGTCTAGACTTCATCCCAAATATTTCAGAGTAGCTTTTATAAAATAAAACTCCCCTTGATTGTGAATAATTTTTAAGTTCAATGATTGTTGGAAATATTTCACTACAGTTGAACATACGAGGGTTGGAACTTTATAGTGGCAACTATTTATTTACAGCTCGTAAAAAATACATACGTGTTTCAATGTTTTAATGGCCTTCATAGCGGTCACCAGCAGTGTGTATAACCCGTTGCCACCGATGTGGAAGTCATAGGATACTCTTAGCAGTGCCAGTTGTGTTGACAGTTCGAGCGGCGCGGTCTATTGCCCGACGAATTTGTAGCAGTTCTGAAAGGAATGCCGTGAAGTGTTTCCTTCAGTTTATAAATCGAGTTGAACTCACGAGGGCTAAAGTCAGGGGAATTTAGTAGGTGGTATAGCACTTAGCAGCCCCATCAGTCAAACAAATCAGTAACAGCTTGCATTACACGTCCTTGAGTATTGTCATGCAAAATGATGGTCAGGTCCTGCAGAAAGTGTCATCACTTCTGTCTCTATGTTGTTCATTTTTGGAACACAACCTACGACCAGCTTAGAGACAGAAGTGATGACACTTTCTGCAGGACCTGACCATCATTTTGCATGACAATGCTCAAGCACTTATAGTGCAAGCTGTTACTGTTTTGTTTGACTGATGGGGTTGCTAAGTGCTATACCACCTACTGAACTCCCCTGACTTAAGCCCTCGTGAGTTCAACTCGGTTTATAAACTGAAGGAAACACTTCACGGCATTCGCTTCAGAACTGCTACAGACTCGTCGGGCAATAGACCGCGCAGCTCGAACTGTCAATACAACTGGCACTGCTAAGAGTATCCTACGACTTCCACATCGCTGGCAACTGGTTATACACAATGCTGGTGACAACTTTGAAGGTCAGTAAAACTTTGAAACACGTATCTATTTTTTACGAGCTGTAAATACACTCCTGGAAATTGAAATAAGAACACCGTGAATTCATTGTCCCAGGAAGGGGAAACTTTATTGACACATTCCTGGGGTCAGATACATCACATGATCACACTGACAGAACCACAGGCACATAGACACAGGCAACAGAGCATGCACAATGTCGGCACTAGTACAGTGTATATCCACCTTTCGCAGCAATGCAGGCTGCTATTCTCCCATGGAGACTATCGTAGAGATGCTGGATGTAGTCCTGTGGAACGGCTTCCCATGCCATTTCCACCTGGCGCCTCAGTTGGACCAGCGTTCGTGCTGGACGTGCAAACCGCGTGAGACGACGCTTCATCCAGTCCCAAACATGCTCAATGGGGGACAGATCCGGAGATCTTGCTGGCCAGGGTAGTTGACTTACACCTTCTAGAGCACGTTGGGTGGCACGGGATACATGCGGACGTGCATTGTCCTGTTGGAACAGCAAGTTCCCTTGCCGGTCTAGGAATGGTAGAACGATGGGTTCGATGACGGTTTGGATGTACCGTGCACTATTCAGTGTCCCCTCGACGATCACCAGTGGTGTACGGCCAGTGTAGGAGATCGCTCCCCACACCATGATGCCAGGTGTTGGCCCTGTGTGCCTCGGTCGTATGCAGTCCTGATTGTGGCGCTCACCTGCACGGCGCCAAACACGCATACAACCATCATTGGCACCAAGGCAGAAGCGACTCTCATCGCTGAAGACGACACGTCTCCATTCGTCCCTCCATTCACGCCTGTCGCGACACCACTGGAGGCGGGCTGCACGATGTTGGGGCGTGAGCGGAAGACGGCCTAACGGTGTGCGGGACCGTAGCCCAGCTTCATGGAGACGGTTGCGAATGGTCCTCGCCGATACCCCAGGAGCAACAGTGTCCCTAATTTGCTGGGAAGTGGCGGTGCGGTCCCCTACGGCACTGCGTAGGATCCTACGGTCTTGGCGTGCATCCGTGCGTCGCTGCGGTCCGGTCCCAGGTCGACGGGCACGTGCACCTTCCGCCGACCACTGGCGACAACATCGATGTACTGTGGAGACCTCACGCCCCACGTGTTGAGCAATTCGGCGGTACGTCCACCCGGCCTCCCGCATGCCCACTATACGCCCTCGCTCAAAGTCCGTCAACTGCACATACGGTTCACGTCCACGCTGTCGCGGCATGCTACCAGTGTTAAAGACTGCGATGGACTTCCGTATGCCACGGCAAACTGGCTGACACTGACGGCGGCGGTGCACAAATACTGCGCAGCTAGCGCCATTCGACGGCCAACACCGCGGTTCCTGGTGTGTCCGCTGTGCCGTGCGTGTGATCATTGCTTGTACAGGCCTCTCGCAGTGTCCGGAGCAAGTATGGTGGGTCTGACACACCGGTGTCAATGTGTTCTTTTTTCCATTTCCAGGAGTGTAAATAGTTGCCGCTATTAAAGTTCCAAACCTGGTACTTCAACGACCCACAACCAAGCAGGCTTGTAGAATTTATTCAAGACTGCACACACGCTCATTTTACATCACATTTCCTGACACTAACTATCATTACCATCAGTGGAGACTCGTGGCCAAGAAAGGGTGGAGGTGCACTTTGCTCACCATGTAAACAATCAGCAAAGAATAGAAAATCAGCAAAGAATAGAAAATCAGCACACTGCTCACATTTTTGTAATGCATGATATAAAGAGGTCACTCGCTTTTCTCTCTGCATCATCTACTCGTAATAACACCTAAACGTGTACACAGAATAAAATATTACTTTGTAGCATAAAGGAAATTACGATGAATTGGAACTTTACATATGCAAAAAGTAGCAGGCGCTTTAGTGACATTTCTCAGTGGGACCGGTGTTAACGCCATTCGATCTTATCTCTGTCACTTGGTGTGGTGGTGATCACTTGTACAGGAATTCCGTTCTTCTTTCTTTCATATTTGGAAATTTTTCAATCGCTTTTTGACTGAGGTCAGAAATTCCTAAAATGAGGTCTCATCAGTACAGAGCATTACGAGTGCTGATAGTTTTTCTTGGTCCATAGCATTCTGTAAGAAAGTTCTGATGTGTTTCAGCGATCAAAAGAACGTTCTGCTTCTGATGTGGTTGTCGTAATTCTAATTATCGCTTTCAAGAGTTTCATAGATTCGCTCAATGTATCACAAAGGTTAGTATCTGTTACGTAATCCAGCAAGCTCAAAACTCCACACATTCCTTTGTACTCCTGACTTAATAAATAACAGAGTTCCGTTCGAAGTTTCTTTGCTTCCAAAAATGAATATCATTGAACAGCAGTCCTGAAAGAAGTTTCGGAAAATTGAATGAGTAAGTGGTGAATTTCTCTGGTAGAAAGAGGTTGCAAATTTGTGTTCAGAGAACTTGAAGCTTTCTTTCGGCTCGTAGACCCTAACTTACAAAGTCACATACTTCTTTTGCATCCTGCAGTAGACTACACATCACTCCTCCATCTTCAGTTCCTACAGTTCTATTTTATGATGCTCGTGCAGAGTCGTTAAATTTTCAGTCTTGCCGTCCCTTTTGTTTGTAATTTCATGCTCAAAAGCTATCAGCTAATTTTGTGCACAAGTTGGGTTGTTATTCCTTTTTTTTCCACTGTGTATGTAAATTATCTACATGGTTCATAACCTTGTGAAAGAAAGAGATCGAGAAAATGAACCTTTCATCATTCAAAATCGCTACTAAGCTACGGGCTTGTGGGACGGTATTTTCATTACATGGTTTTTCTCCATTGATCATGTTATTCATTTACTTGGTAATATCTTCCCTACATTCGAGAACGGTATTGTCACTCCTTGACTGAAAACTGTGGCAGCCATTTTGGTACTGTTTCGACGAGAGTTGTTTGTGGAAGTGCTGAACTTTGATGAAAAGTATTCCACATTTTTATTAATCGAAACGGCTTTAAGCATCGTCAGATTCGACTGGTGGGCGTAATAATGAACGTGTGACCCACCGTAAACTTTTCCTTGACAAGAGCCAGCTCCTCATGTGACGAACCACTCACGATTGGTGCACCATCATATGTGTATACTATTAACAAATGACAATTCTTCAAATGGTGGTTTATCTGTTCTGTGATGTACGATGCCAAAGGCTGAGCATCATGCACTTCTGGTGCTATGATGTCCCAAGCTCTTTCAACTGGTCTTCCATTAATGATGCTCCGATAAACTGCAGCCATCTGGAAAACAGAGGCTATATCACTGGTTTCGTCAGCTATTACAGGCAGGAACTTCGCACCCTTCACTTCTTTTTAATTTCCTGCTGAAATACTAGAGGCATGCATTGAAAGGGCTCATTCCAGATGGTTTTACAGGTACCTTAGAAAACTTTTGATTTTTCTAAATACGATTTTAATATCGCGTCCAATTCTGCACTAAAGTTAATCAAGGCACGAGAAACACCAGGACTGGAAGACGATTCAGTCTCATCATGTTGTATTAGGTCAATTTCCAACTCACCACTTCAAAAAATACAGTTAATAATCAGATTTGTTATGTACCTATCATCGGCAAAGTTTTGGTTGTGTAATGCCACAGACCTGCTGTACCCACAGTCTAGTTGGGTAGCTATACTTAAATTGCCTAGATCTGCCACATTCACAAAGGCTGAAGAAACTTTATGTTTCCTGATTTTGTAATGGAGGTGATCAATGTCACAGACTCCATGTTTGTTCCACGCAGAGGTCTCCTCCAAATAATAAACAAGGAAAATAATAAGGGTTTTTTCCAAACCACAACTATACAGGCATTCATGCTTGCTGTACAGTTCAGAATTAAAATTTTTGCTGGAGTGACGACTTTTCGTTGTAACTGTTTGCGAAATTGTTAAAGAAGGTGTCTGCCAACTTATCGTCTTGATATATAATTTTTCTTCAAACTTTCGTAAATTGGTGAGGTCAGAGAGCGAGGAAATCAAACGAAGTAAGATGAAATAAGTAACCGAAGTTAGTTGCTTAGAAACAGGTTGGTGAAACGGATCCCTTTTGAATATGAAACGTTGTTAAAGAACATAGTTTATGTGTTTCGGCCATGCGCTGTCCCGTCACCATTACAACTTCATTTGATACTGGATACAGTTTGACTGTCTGCTGTTAATTTCTTGAACACAACCTGGTTTCCCTCATTCGAAGAAGAATGTGATAAACAAAATCGTTTATTTGGTCGCTTTCAGAAACTGTCGTGAAATTCATTTTACTGATTCTCTCTCTCACCGAGACAACCTGTGATGCTATTCAAACAAGTACTCAACAAAATCGGTGAATCGTTGATTTCTACACTAGCAGTTGCACTTGAAACTGATGTTTTACAACGTTGATGTGCCAAAGGGTTATTTCCCAGGTAACCGGACTGAGTTCTTCTCATCAACATACATTTTATAGCACTTTCTAATCCTTGAATGCCGAAATAATCTTTTGCAGATACTCGTCGTCGAAATATTATAAAACCAAAGACGTACTTCTGACTTTTAGCGCTTCTCATACTTAAATAATGTTTTTATATGCATATAATCACCTGCTTAAAATTTCATGATAAGCACAGTTGAAATACTCTTCTTCATGGGTGCACTAAGTTAGTATACATGATTCATCGACTATGGTTTTTGACGAAACGCTTTGTTTTCGTTTATTTCCATCAACGATATACAATGGCAGGCCACGTAATAAAATGTCTTAACTGATTCCATGTTAACCAACTTCTTTCGAGATTGGTCAAGAATAGGCTGAATACAGTTTTAAAGACGTACATGACACTGAATATTTTTTCATTTGTCTCATCATATTATCATTGCCGAGGATATCATCTAGCGTGAGGATTCTTGTTGCTGTGGTCAGTCGACCATATGTGTATTGTATCTGGTGACGTGATAACCCCCCGCCGGGCGAGGTATAGTCGTCAGTGCTCGTCAAATCTCCGCCACGTATACGTGACAAGATAAGAAACTCAGTAATTTACATTAAACAATACAGATGTGCTTCAACAACAGACAGCTTCAAAAGCAGAACTAATCTTTTGAAAAAAAGGGGTTATATGACAGTGTGAAAGGGGCACAGAAGCACATAAGAACTGATTGTGGAAGATAAAAAAAGGCTACAATATTTAAATACTTAAGTGAAATAATACAACCAAATACTTAAGGTTTTTAACATGGCTGTCAATCAGCGACTGTTGTATAATACGAAATTTTGAAAAACACAGCCCTCAATCGCGAACACAATTAATTGTTTTGTGTTGACTGTAGCAGAGGACATATCGCAGACCCTAGTGGTTTGCACCTCTGTTGCATTTTATTTTAATTCTGACTATCCGACGCTGTCAAGTATGACCGCAGCTTTCGTATTTTTTGGTACGTTATGCTGTAACATTTAGTTTTAATTTTGTCCGAAGAAGGTGTCCCTTGTGACACCGAAATCTAGGTTACAAATTAATTGTGTTCGCGACTGAGGGCTGTGTTTTTCAAAATGTTGTACAACCAAATACCTTGGACAAAGAAGCTAACTTAGCAAGGACAAGGAAAATGGAGGTGACTTTTCAATTAACAAAAGACCTGTATTACAAGAAATTCATTTCCATAAATGCAGAACTCCGCCACTGCAATACTGTCGTTAAACGAGAATGCCTGCATGCTTAAAAATGCGTTTGGTTAAATACAGCTGAACAATTAAATGCAATAGAAAAGAAAGAAATAAAGGAGTAATAAAGAAATTTATAAAAAGTATGGCACCAATGTTACACAGAATGAGGAAGTGAAGAGCTGTATTGTATGGACACACAAAACAGCTAAATGAAAAGAGGATAACATAAGTAATTGTTAGCTTTTTGGACAGAAACCCAAAAACATCAATGGCATGGATCAAAGAAGTTAAAGAAGACGTGGGAGAAAAGGAAATAACGGAGGAAGAAATGGGGAAAGAGAAAAGTTCAGGGCAAAAGTAAAACGTACCAAGAGATTCCAGCAGAAAACAAAGAAAAAGACAGGAACAGCATGGACAGAACAAAAACGTAGGTGAAAATGATAAACTACTGGAAAGAAAGAAAGGAGAAAAGAAAAAAGACGTTTGGTATTTCATGTGGTCCTTAGTAGGCCTAACTAATAAGAAAAGCTCGTTATATACGGTACTATACATCACGCTGGCAGCAGAGTTACCTCTGTGATACTTAGTAACTTCTGTATCACTACAGCAGGCCACTGTGGGTTTCCGTAAGGTTAAAACTTGTTCAGCCTCGATTCTTTCTTCCTGGTCGATTTCTTCTTCAGAGTCATTACAGAAACTCCGAATCTGCAAAACTATTTTGCTGTTGACACACGTTTCGACGGCACCAAACCAAGACATTTTTATGGGAAAAACATTGTGTTCGCTGTACGTAGGCTTCATGACAACCAGTTATAAAGGTTATAAGTATCTCGCAGTCTTTGCTCCGCAGGGTTGCCAACTGAATATGGCTGCTACACATTAATAGAGGGATTTCATTCACTAAGTTGCTGTACATCTCCTTACAATCGTCCAACAACGATGCATTTCTGTTGATAGGACAAAATTATTAATCGAAGTACTGTGCGTCTAGTAAAGAGATTTTTTTGATAAATAGCACTTTGCAGATTCATTTGCCGTGTTGTTGTTTCAGTTTTCACGGGAAACGAGAGAAGCTTCCGCGTGCATAGCGGCGGTTGCTCCACTTGCTCCGAGAACCCCGTCGCCGCAGGAAGCAAGCAGTGGTAGCTGCCCGCAGGAGCCCGGGGGGTTGCATAAGACACGGGCGTCATGCCTCGCAATGCGATGCTATCGCCGGGCGAGGATCCGCCACGGAGAGCTATGCTGCCGCCCACTTAGCTTCCTCGTGTCAGACACGTTCTCCTCGCCTTACTCCCGTTGCAAATCGTCAAAAGGGCTCCGGAACCCTGGTAAAGTGACCTTAGAGGACAGAGACCAGTTTATTGTTACCGTCGCTGTAGAATGTTTGACTTATTTGTCGGAGCCACAACCTCACCTCTGCTTGTACCGCTCCATCCCTATCAATGTGAAGTCGCCGAAGGCTTTCTTTAAGATCTGGAAACAGATGAAAATCGAATGCGGCCAAGTTGGGGCCGAGACTGTATGAAGAATGATCGGTGATGACAGTGAATCCAAGGAATCGGATTGTTGCAGATGCCGCAGGGCTCGTGTGTGGTCTGCCATTGTCACGCTGAAGGAGAGAGTACTCCATGGGTGGACTAACTCTTCGAATTCGATACTCGATTACGGCACACTCTTTTTCGCGCGCCGACATAGTTACGTTATTCTCCAAAGGGATGTGATCACGTTCAACGGGGATGCGTCTTCGAAAAGTCTTTATAGAGGAGCTGAAACTTTAGGCCATAAGGAACAAACCCGTAGAAGGTGATTAAGTATCTACTGGAACTTTTCCTTGGAGTATAAAATGGTGTAATCCACAAAGGGTTAGGTCCATTGACGCCCTTTATGCCGCCACATCGGGCCTTCTCGTGTCGATTCTGAGCGACGATGTGTCCGAAACGTTTTTCTCGGCCACCCACAGAAAATCCGCGTGATTTCAACACTGAGTGTCACGCTCTGACCTCCATCACACAGGAGTCAAAAGAAGGGTAACAAGGGGCGTGACAGCGTTCCAGTAGCGTGACACATTGTGGGAGTAGGCTGTATAGGTTTTTTTTATTGGTAACGCCACGTAGTGCTCTGTATGAAAGTCACTGGCTGTGCTGTGTGCAGTCTGTGGCTGGTTTGCATTGTTATTGGCTATTGTAGTGTTGGGCAGTTGGCTGTTAACAGCGCGTAGCGTTGCGCAGTTGGAGGTGAGCCGCCAGCAGTGGTGGATGTGGGGAAAGAGATGGCGGAATTTTGAGAGCGGACGATCGGGACGTGTGTCCATTAGAAAGAGTACATTTGTAATATTGGATATCATGGACTGATATATATATTATGACTTTTGAACACTATTAATCTGGCAGTAGTGGCGCTCGCTGTATTGCAGTAGTTCGAGTAACGAAGATTTTTGTGAGGTAAGTGATTTGTGAAACGTATAGGTTAATGTTAGTCAGGGCGATTCTCTTGTAGGGATTATTGAAAGTCAGATTGCGTTGCGCTAAAAATATTGTGTGTCAGTTTAGTGTTGATCAGAATAGGTACTCAGCTGTTTGAAAATAAAATAATGTAAGAGGTTTATCAGCACAGTAATTCATTAAGTTTTCTAAGGGGACGTTTCGTTTCATAATTGTAATGGTACTTGAGTTACGTAACCATTACGGCACCTCACCTCAACCTCTCGATACCAGCAATATTCTACTGTGTTTCTGTAAAATAGTTAACATATTTATGTGACAACATTCAGATTTGATTTCATTAATGTAGAGGTACTTCGAAGCATCAATATGTATATATTGCAATGATATTATTCTTAAGTGTATTCTTTCTTTTGTCACTATGATCATTGACGTACTTGTAACTCTGATTTTTGGGCGCGTAAGCGGTTATTAGAGAGTCAAGCTTTGGTCGTCATGTTAAAAAAGACGCAAATTGTAGTCGGTTTATGAAATGTGAACTTTAACAGTGAGGAAGATATTTTCAAGTATGTTTTATATTGTGAAGTGATGTTTTGGAACGAGTTACGTGATATTGCAACAAAAGTAATAAAAAAGAAGTGTAACTTAAATTCGGAGTGCTGATTGCTTTTTTTACATCATCATTGTCCTAACTTGCAAAAGATTAATCTTCAAGAATGGTTTATGAAACAGATCTATAAAACTTTTGAATATCGCAGAATAACACCTAGGCTTCTTTGCATCCGAGCTTGGAATCATCATTACCTAGATTTTCGACGATTGAGACACGAGTTCACAACGAGACCAGCGTGGGAAACACAAAAAGATGAGTGCCTAGTTTATCCATTATTTCAAGAAATGACTTTATTAACTGTGCTCTAATGATACCTGCCACATAATATAACTTTGTTGTTGCCCGAAAATGCAATATTTAGCAGCGTGAGCAACAGTACAATCATAATTAATTTTTGACCTTTGTTGTGGTAGGGTTGTTATACATCCACAGGGGCGTTGGGCAGAATTGTAGCGAAATTTTGTGCCAATGTGATACAATTAACAAAGGTTACGCGTCACATGCAGATTAGAGCTCTCGTCCTTTTCTCGCATATGTGACACATTGCTGTTTGAAGCGCTGTCGAGCTGGAGTGGGACCTCACAGGGCGCCACGCTTTTTCACCGTTACAGAGGACCGCGAAATGTGCAGTAATCAACGTCCCAAGGATAGGGGTGGCATCACTGACACCCTCTATGCCACCCCTTGAGGCCTTTTCGTATCCTTTGTGCCAGATTTCACACTTATACATCGCAATGGCAGACAATCACGGAATCTTGCAAAACTGAACATTTAATTTTGTAGTGTGGTACTGAGACAGAGGATGACAGCCTAAAGGCCGAAATACTAAATGTCTTTTTCCAAAGCTGTTTCACAGAGGAACACTGCACTGTAGTTCCTTCGCTAGATTGTCGCACAGATGACAAAATGGTACATATCGAAATAGATGACAGAGGGATAGAAAAACAATTAAAATCGCTCAAGAGAGGAAAGGCCGCTGGACCTGATGGGATACCAGTTCGATTTTACACAGAGTACGCGAAGGAACTTGCCCCCCTTCTTGCAGCGGTGTACCGTAGGTCTCTAGAAGAGCGTAGCGTTCCAAAAGATCGGAAAAGGGCACAGGTCATCCCCATTTTAAAGAAGGAGCGTCGAACAGATGTGCAGAATTATAGACATCGATGAGCTGTAAAATTTTGGAACACGTATTATGTTCGAGTATAATGACTTTTCTGGAGACTAGAAATCTACTCTGTAGGAATCAGCATGGGTTTCGAAAACGACGATCGTGTGAAACCCAGCTCGCGCTGTTCGTCCACGAGACTCAGAGGTCATAGACACGGGTTCCCAGGTAGTGGCCGTGTCTCTTGACTTCCTCAAGGCGTTCGATACAGTTCACCACAGTCGTTTAATGAACAAAGTAAGAGCATATGGACTATCAGACCAATTGTGTGATTGGATTGAAGAGTTCCTAGATAATAGAACGCAGCATGTCATTCTCAATGGAGAGAAGTCTTCCGAAGTAAGTGTGATTTCAGGTG
Organism: Schistocerca piceifrons; assembly: GCF_021461385.2. Classification (NCBI taxonomy): domain Eukaryota; kingdom Metazoa; phylum Arthropoda; class Insecta; order Orthoptera; family Acrididae; genus Schistocerca; species Schistocerca piceifrons. The sequence goes on along the minus strand of NC_060139.1, from coordinate 933,278,559 downwards.
TGCCGCAGGGAAGACCGTTGCTATTCACAATATATATAAATGACGTTGTGGATAACATCGGAAGTTCACTGAGGCTTTTTGCGGATGCTACTGTAGTATATCGAGAGGTTGTAACAATGGAAAATTGTACTGAAATGCAGGTGGATTTGCAACGAATTGGTTCTAGGCGCTGCAGTCTGGAGCCGACCGACCGCTACGCTCGCAGGTTCGAATCCTGCCTCGGGCATGGATGTGTGTGATGTCCTTAGGTTAGTTAGGTTTAATTAGTTCTAAGTTCTAGGTGACTGATGACCTCAGAAGTTAAGTCGCATAGTGCTCAGAGCCATTTGCACGAATTGACGCGTGGTGCAGGGAATGGCAATTGAATCTCAATTTATTCAAGTGTAATGTGCTCCAAATACACAGAAAGAAAGAACCTTTATCATTTAGCTACAATATAGCAGGTCAGCAACTGGAAGCAGTTAATTCCATAAATTATCTGGGAGTAGGCATTAGGAGTGATTTAAAATGGAATGACCATATAAAATTAATCGTCGGTAAAGCAGATGCCAGACTGAGATTCATTGGAAGAATCCTAAGGAAATGCAGTCCGAAAACAAAGGAAGTAGGTTACAGTACACTTGTTCGCCCACTGCTTGAATGCTGCTCACCGCTGTGGGATCCGTACCAGATAGGATGGCTCAAAGCACTATGGGACTTAACATCTGAGGTCATTAGTCCCCTAGACTTAGAACTACTTAAACCTAACTAAGGACATCACACACATCCATGCCCGTGGCAGGATTCGAACCTGAGACCGTAGCAGTCACGCGGTTCTGGACAGAAGCGCCTAGAACCGCTCGGTCACAGCGGCCGGCTACCAGATAGGGTTGATAGAAGAAATAGAGAAGATCCAACGGAGAGCAGCGCGCTTCGTTACAGGTTCATTTAATAATCGCGAAAGCGTTACGGAGATGATAGATAAACTGTAGTGGAAGACTCTGCAAGAGAGACGCTCAGTAGCTCGGTACGGGATTTGTTGAAGCTTCGATAGCATACCTTCACCGAGGAGTCAAGCAGTATATTGCTCCCTCCTACGTATATCTCGCGAAGTGTCCATGAGGATAAAATCACAGAGATTAGAGCCCACACAGAGGCATACCGACAATAATTCTTTCCACGAACAATACGAGACTGTAATAGAAGGGAGAACCGATAGAGCTACTCAAAGTACCCTCCGCCACACACCGTCAGGTGGCTTGCGGAGTATGGATGTAGATGTAGTGCAGTGTATTAATATTTGTGGGAGAAAATCTGTTTCATGTCGTCGTCAGGAAGCTTCTGAGTAGCCACCCAACTTCAAATTCCGGAGAATGCGGTATTCGGATGAAGGACGCGAAACGGGTGAAGGCGAGGAATAGTTACCTAAGTGGCGGCATCCACAAAACGCACGTGTGACAGAAAAAAAAAAGAATTTATTCGATCTCGTTGCGCCATAAAGCTCCTACTGTCGTTATTAACATCACATAAACTGACATCAGGTGACATTGGGGGCCAGTTGTGGAATGTAAAATCGCCTAGCGCTGTAGGAGGTGCAGCGCCGTGCTCTCAACGAAAAACACGCTGAACATTTGTGGCCGAATTTTATCTGTTGAAACGGAGAACGCTAAAGGTCTTTTGTTGCTGTGTTATCATCTCAACTCGAAGCGTTTTGAAAAATGAACGAAAAAGTGATCGAGGTAGCTGCACCAAGGAAACCCGTACGCCTAACTAAATGACTCGGCAAATTACAACTGGCGCCAATGCAAACCTTTAGTTTTGATACATAAGTTAAAATTTATACCAAGCTTCTCTCTTTACTCATGCAGAAGATGCAGATTGTTTAAAAAAATTGCCACATTTTCCTACAGATGGTACCATTGGTCAGAACTAGAAGCAAATTTCTCAACTCTATGTATAAGAGGAAATGTCCTGACCAATTGACTGACAGACTCATAATCGCCCAGCCAAATTGCTAAGGCCAGAAACTTGAAATTTATATAAAGAAGGTGTTGACCTTATACTGTCCACCCCTAGGGAGCTGAAGGTCTTTTGAAAATATATCGCTATTAAGGCAATTTTGAAACTATAACTACGAAAATTTGTATTCCATTTCTCAGTCAGAAATAAATGAATTCACGTCTGTCTTCAGGAAATTTAACCCTTACGGAGATGAAATTGTGGGTGAAAGCTTTGTTTGAAAATAAATTACTTTTAAATAAATTACTAAGGCATTTTTAAAAGTACCTGTATAAAAACTGGCATTTGATTGCTGTGTTAAAAAAATACATATTTCCCTATTTTTGGAAATTCACCCTCCAAGATGGGTGAAACAGGGGATGAAATTATTTTTAAAAATATTTCATTATGAAAGCATTTTCAAAACTAAATCGAAGAAAATTTGTGTTTAGCTTCTCAGGTAGAAATAAAAAAATTCCTGTGTCAGTGTTTTTCGAAATTCAACTCCTGAAGGACGAAAATTTTTACGGAAATGCTTCATTACAAAAGCATTTTTGAAACTAAATCTCTGAAAATCTCTGTTTGACTTTTCGGTTAGAAATAAAATAGATACATCTTCCAGATTTTTTTTCTTTTTTTGAATTCAAGCCATATGGTAGTGAAATAGGGGATGAAAACTTTTATGAAATTATTTCGTTATATTAAAACATTGAAATCTAAATCGATGAAAATTGGTATTTGATTTCTAAGAGAACACATGTTAGAGGTTGAAGGTTTTAATGGAATTATCACCACAAAAACTCAAAAGACAGCATTTACAAAGACCTCCGACTATAGCTACCAGAATCGCTTCTATGGCATTAATTAGCGTGAAAAGTTTGTAAGATATTGCAATAACGTAAAAATTCGATCAAAGAAAAACAATACAAATCTGTGCAGATCATACAGTCTACTGCAGCGAAGCAGCGGGCGCTTAGATAGTAATGATATATCTGGCAACTAACACAGTTGAAATGTTTATCATTATCCTCTCATTCGTATCGTTCCCTTACATAGAGGTAAAGAATATAGGCAGTGGTGCGCATAGTTTGGAGACTTCCTGACACATCTTTCAGCTCTTCTTCGCAATGAGTCACGCACTCCTTCACATATACCTGGCTCCATTTGGGTTGCGTCACATGTATTGCTCACACAATCCTGTAAAGCCTGCACTTTTCCTTTATCTATAATTGTCCCCATAGCCAGATATCTAAAGGATTTAGCTCGGGTGAACGGGGAGGTCATACTACCGAACCTTCTCGATCAATCCATTGTCCATGGAAACTTCCGGTGAGGTACTGACATACAATGGTGTCCGTTGCGCATAAACCACAGTCGTTGTCTTTATGCAAGCGTATCGTTCTCCGGTAGTGCTGGTAATTCATCTCGCAGAAATCGGTAACGCACAGCCCCTGTTAATCTGTTTGATAAAGTGTACGGCCTTATGAGTCTGTCACAGACAGTCATTGCCAATACACACATACTGAAATGATCCAGATGCCTCACGTCCATGATTGCTCGAGTATTTGCATCTGTCCACATGTGCGTATTATGGTAATTTGCTAAGCTGTCTCTTGGGAAATCTGCCTCATTTTTAAATAAAAAGCCGGCTGTGAACTGCGGTTTTCAGCAATCTATTGTAGAAACCATTGGCAGAACTGTAATAGGTTAGGGTGGCCTGCCGACCGAAGAACTTGCATGCGATGCGTGTGATAGGGATGAACTCCTCGTGCAGAACTGACCACGCAGCGGTAATGCAGATACGTACATTAGGTCGAATTCTTCGCATATTTTTTTCAGGATCATTTTCTACGATTCGCACTACCTTTTCGCCCATCTCCGGTCTGTGAACTGTGCGAGGCTTAAGGCCGTCCGTTGTTCTCGTTGAGAATGATCCAGTGACTACAATAATCGGGAATAGCCTGCTGAACACTCTTGCTAATGGAATGTCGCGTTGCGGATGTTGTTCAATATACAGTTTACGGGCCTGGCGATTACTACCATCGGCTAATCCATAACGAAATACGGGCATACAACCCACAGCGGAAAATCATATAGCTTAAAAGCAAAAGCACAGTCAAGCTGTGAGAAAAGCAAAACTCAGGCATACCCATACCTTGGCCGACAACAGGAATAGATTAGCTGTCCTGTGCAAAAACCCGTGTGATCTTAGTATAAGCCAAGTAGAAACTGCGGTTGATCCCATTGTCCCAGCCAAAGAACTGAACAGATACTTCTCATTATTTACAACCACAATTGAACCACAAACGAAACAGAGACTCATTCCTTGTTTGATAAGCGTAAACGACTGAAGCTACGAAAAAGTCTATCTAAAGCAGATTACTTGCAATACCGTCAAAAGAGCCATAAGATCAACATCTACTGGACACGATGACATCACAGTCCAAATAATGAAGCTTATTATGGACCGACTACTGCCCACTACATTATGTATCTTCCACCATTCCTTAACTACAAGTGTTTTCACTGAGGCCTGGAAACAGGGAATAGCTAAGCCACTACCTAAAAAGGACGTTAGCACAGCACCGACCTATTTGTGTTTTTCCTGCACTGTCCAATCCTTGGAATATATACGTGATCAGCTAACAAACTACCTAACTACAGACAACTTACTAGACGAATACCAATCAGGTTTCCGTAACCATCGCAGCACATCTACCTTAACAAAGGTAACAGATGACCTGAAGATTGCTTCGGATGCACAAGAGACAACTATCATGTGCATCTTCTGCAAAGAATTTGACAACGTCGACTACATTTTACTAGTCACCTTAGCATCTTAAATTTCTCGCCAGCAATGCGTCATGTCCGGCACCATAAATTCATAATGAAAACAGGTAGTATCAGGCAACCGCAGGGTTCGGTATTAGGTCCTCTATTCTTTTCATTGTACGTAAATTTTGTTTCATTAATTTTGTCCTCCTCCAAATACCGCCTGTACGCTGATGGCCTCCAGTGGTATCTAAGTGCAAAACCAAGAACTGAAGACAGTCATCGAGAATCTCAGTACCGATCTGTGTGGACTGTCAAAATGGGCACGCGGTACAGGGTTCAAATTGAACCCATCCGAAACCCAAGCGGACCCAAGCAGTACTGGTTAGTCGTTCTAGGCTCATTAGCCTGAAATATTGAGAATCTCTACCATCTTTAACCCAAAATGGGACTAATATCAACATCTCTCCTTTAGCAAAGAGTCTAGGAGTAATAATGGATGAAAATCTAAATTGAACTGAGCACGCCGGCCGCTGTGACCGAGCGGTTCTAGGCGCTTCTGTCCGGAACCGCGCTGCTGCTACGGTCGCAAGTTCGAAATGGATGTGTGTGATGTCCTTAGGTTAGTTAGGTTTAAGTAGTTCTAAGTCTAGGGGACTGATAACCGCAGATGTTAAGTCCCATAGTGCTTAGAGCCATTTGAACCATTTGAACTGAACACGTAACTGCAATGTCCAGAGGGCATCAGAATCTCTTCATGTGTTTCAAAAATATAAAAAACATTTCCGTCTTTATCTGAATAAGGAACGCGTACAAACATTTCTCCTTCCAATTATTGATTACAGCGATTTTATCCTGCAAGGCATTTCTGGAAAGTTCACGGCGCCAGGAACTGGTTATGAAAGACTGTGTTCGAAATATCTGTGATGCCTGAGTCTGTGATCATATTTCACCATCCTATGCACAGCTATCCTGGCTGCGCGCAGACAAGCGCAGAGATTTCTACACCTTCTGTCCTTTCTACTGTCTGATCAACAAACACTGCCTCCATACCTCTTCTCAGCCATAACGCTCTTGTCTGAACAACATGGCAGTAACACCCATTTCCAACAGTGCAAAATCCTTTCTGATCCACTCCATCGTTCAGCCACTTTCTCAGTAGCAGGAACCCGACTCTGAAATAAGTTCCCTCGTTAGGGAACTGAATAACAGCTCCAGCTTCAAAAGACAGTTAATATCTACTAAATCAACAATAAGGATTACCTTTGTCTCTGGATGTACTCGCTGCCCTTGTACATCCTTCTTTCCAACTAAATCTTCCTTATTTCCCAGTATTCTTAACTCATTCAGTCTCCTTATTTCCTTTCCCCAGACCTCTCTGTATCAGAAAACATCTATTTTGTACATCTGTAAATTCTTTTTATATGTGCCATTATCATTGTTGTTATTATTGTCATTATTACTATTACTATTGTCACTATCAGTGGCAGTAGCTGCAGTAGAACAGATACAGCCAATATTAACTTTATTAGTTCATAGTCAGTATTATTTACTCACACTCCCTTTCAGACATTCAAATCATGTTGTCGTTGTTGTTGTGGTCTTCAGTCCTGAGACTGGTTTGATGCAGCTCTCCATGCTACTCTATCCTGTGCAAGCCTCTTCATCTCCCAGTACCTACTGCAACCTACATCCTTCTGAATCTGCTTAGTGTATTCATCTCTTGGTCTCCCTCTACGATTTTTACCCTCCACGCTGCCCTCCAATACTAAATTGGTGATCCCTTGATGCCTCAGAACATGTCCTACCAACCGATCCCTTCTTCCAGTCAAGTTGTGCCACAAACTTCTCTTCTCCCCAATCCTATTCAGTACTTCCTCATTAGTTATGTGGTCTACCCATCTAATCTTCAGCATTCTTCTGTAGCACCACATTTCGAAAGCTTCTATTCTCTTCTTGTCCAAACTATTTATCGTCCATGTTTCACTTCCATACATGGCTACACTCCATACAAATACTTTCAGAAATGACTTCCTGACACTTAAATCTATACTCGATGTTAACAAATTTCTCTTCTTCAGAAACGCTTTCCTTGCCATTACCAGTCTACATTTAATATCCTCTCTACTTCGACCATCATCAGTTATTTTGCTCCCCAAATAGCAAAACTCCTTTACTACTTTAAGTGTCTCATTTCCTAATCTAATTCCCTCAGCATCACCCGACTTAATTCGACTACATTCCATTATCCTCGTTTTGCTTTTGTCATGTTAATACTATCATATTACGAGGACCATTCGGAAACTAAGGTCCAATCGGTCGCGAAATAGAGACCACTGTGCAAATCAAAATTATTTTATTTACAGTAGTTGGCTACACCTTCCCGCTACTTCTCCGACTTAAAAATTTCTCGTAGCGGTTGAACCAACTCCCCGTTATCCTCGTCATAGAAGGCAGCCGCCAGTGCTTTCCACCAATTCTCTACGCTGGTCTACAGCTCGTTGTGTGTGCCAAAATGTTGTCTTCATAGCCAGTGGTTCATGTGAGCGGAGATAAAACTCAGGGGGAGCCAATTACTGGCTATATTGTGGGAGATGAAACACTTCCCATTGAAAACGCTGTAGGAGCATCTTCATTGCCCTTGCCGAGCGCGTCTGAGAATTGTCATTAAGAAGCGAACGCAGAACTCTTTATGTTATGCGGGCTGCATGACATCAGGCGAAATCTTTCACCAGGCCCTCACAAGAATTTTCACGTACTCAGTGTGCACTGAGAACTCAAGAGAGCGACGTGACGCGATCGACGGGCATACTAGAGACACTGCCCAACACATCCATGCAAAGTTTCATCAGGTCTTCACTATCGTTTGCATTTCGCGCCCTATCGGACGTTGCTTCCGGAAGAACCCTCGTAAAACTGTTATTTCTTAGGTAACTACGATGTAAAAAGGCACTGTATATGTGAAACCCTAATCCGATGTAAAAGGAGGCCTGATGGCCCTAATCGGATCACGTTAAATAAATGTCTGCCTTTAGCCTCCTGGAAATGTAGGCCTGAATTGCACTGTTTATTCAGGGTGATTTTTTCCACCGTGTACAAACTCTAAAGATAGATGGATGGGAGAATACGGAACAAAAAAAGGTCTCACTTATGTCCGGAAATGCATGGTTTCCATGCTAGAGACCATATATTCAATCATGCATTGTTACAAAGACTGCGGTCTAATACGCGTTGTAGCATGCAGCCACGGTTACAGGGTCCAAAGCTCGTGGTCTCGATGTCGCGTTACCGCTTCCCGAGGACGGGGACCCGGGTTCGATTCCCGACGGGGTCAGGGATTTTCACCCGCCTCACGATGACTGGGTGTTTGTGTTGTCCTCATCATTTCATTATCATTCCTGAAAATGGCGAGATTGGACTGAGTAAAGATTAGGAATTTGTACGGGCGCTGATAACCGCGCAGTTGAGCGCCCCACAAACCAAACATCATCATCATCACAGTTACAGTATGTGCAGAAAATGGTTTCCATGTGCCTTAACGCGTACGTGTATGAGCCTATTACAGGGTGTTTCAAAAATGACCGGTATATTTGAAACGGCAATAAAAACTAAACGAGCAGCGATAGAAATACACCGTTTGTTGCAATATGCTTGGAACAACAGTACATTTTCGGGCAGACAAACTTTCGAAATTACAGTAGTTACAATTTTCAACAACAGATGGCGCTGCGGTCTGGGAAACTCTATAGTACGATATTTTCCACATATCCACCATGCGTAGCAATAATATGGCGTAGTCTCTGAATGAAATTACTCGAAACCTTTGACAACGTGTCTGGCGGAATGGCTTCACATGCAGATGAGATGTACTGCTTCAGCTGTTCAATTGTTTATGGATTCTGGCGGTACACCTGGTCTTTCAAGTGTCCCCACAGAAAGAGGTCACAGGGGTTCATGTCTGGCGAATAGGGAGGCCAATCCACGCCGCCTCCTGTATGTTTCGGATAACCCAAAACAATCACACGATCATTGAAATATTCATTCAGGAAATTAAAGACGTCGGCCGTGCGATGTGGCCGGGCACCATCTTGCATAAACCACGAGGTGTTCGCAGTGTCGTCTAAGGCAGTTTGTACCGCCACAAATTCACGAAGAATGTCCAGATAGCGTGATGCAGTAATCGTTTCGGATCTGAAAAATGGGCCAATGATTCCTTTGGAAGAAATGGCGGCCCAGACCAGTACTTTTTGAGGATGCAGGGACGATGGGACTGCAACATGGGGCTTTTCGGTTCCCCATATGCGCCAGTTCTGTTTATTGACAAAGCCGTCCAGGTAAAAATAAGCTTCGTCAGTAAACCAAATGCTGCCCACATGCATATCGCCGTCATCAATCCTGTGCACTATATCGTTAGCGAATGTCTCTCGTGCAGCAATGGTAACGGCGCTGAGGGGTTGCCGCGTTTGAATTTTGTATGGATAGAGGTGTAAACTCTGGCGCATGAGACGATACGTGGACGTTGGCGTCATTTGGACCGCAGCTGCAACACGGCGAACGGAAACCCGAGGCCGCTGTTGGATCACCTGCTGCACTAGCTGCGCGTTGCCCTCTGTGGTTGCCGTACGCGGTCGCCCTACCTTTCCAGCACATTCATCCGTCACGTTCCCAGTCCGTTGAAATTTTTCAAACAGATCCTTTATTGTATCGCTTTTTTGTCCTTTGGTTACATTAAACCTCCGTTGAAAACTTCGTCGTGTTGCAACAACACTGTGTTCTAGGCGGTGGAATTCCAACACCAGAAAAATCCTCTGTTCTAAGGAATAAACCATGTTGTCTACAGCACACTTGCACGTTGTGAACAGCACACGCTTACAGCAGAAAGACGACGTACAGAATGGCGCACCCACAGATTGCGTTGTCTTCTATATCGTTCACATCACTTGCAGCGCCATCTGATGTTGAAAATTGTAACTACTGTAATTTCGAAAGTTTGTCCGCCTGAAAATGTACTGTTGTCCCAAGCATATTGCAACAAACGGTGTATTTCTATCGCTGCTCGTTTAGTTTTTATTGCCGTTTCAAATATACCGGTCATTTTTGAAACACCCTGTATGTTATGTCTCACACGTTCACATCGGCCACTCCGCATCCGAAGAGTGTCAGAGACCGCATAAACACGCTGCTGGGAGTCTCCGCATCTGGAATGGGCCCTGCATACACGGTGCTTTTCTGATGGCCCCCCAATTATCCCGGCCCACACATTCATACTGCACCGACGCTGATGATTCGGTGTCACCATACCATGGTGGTTCGGCATACTATCCTAGATGACGGTTGTGAAAGTTGAAGATACCACTCCGCGTAAACGTGGCCTCATCTGTAAATAGTATGGATGACACAAATCCCGGAATCGTGGTCACGAGGTGAAGAAACCAGTGACAAAACTGCTCCCCATGTGAAAAGTCTGTCGCTACTAAGCCCTGCACACGCTGTAAGCGATAAGGATAGTAACAATTGTCATGAAGACTGTTCCACACGGTCGTCTGGCTTACCCTGTACAAGCGTGCCAATTCGGCCAACACGGCGATCGCCTTCCACAGTGTTTATCACATTTTCCTTCAAATCTGCTGTCCGAGTATTTCGGTTACGTCCTTCGTGATTTCCTGCTTCCTGTAACGACGCTGTCTCAGATAAATGGCGAAACACTGTTGCGAATATTGAATGCTGTGGTTGTTCTCGGCGCGTATAGGTCTCCTGATACAACCTATCAGTGCACGCCCGTTGCCATTTGCCTTTCCGTACGTAAACACATGTCGGCAAGCTCTCGATTCGAATACAGAACCATTGTGCACAATGCTGTATCACATCCAATACAAGGTGAGTCAGCAAGAGAAGTGAATCGGACACAACTTTACCAATTTGCTATGGCAGGAGAGGGCGCTAGGGCATGACGTATGCGGAACAGTACCACCCTCTAGGAGGAAACCATGCAAATGGCTCTGACAAGGGAACCTCCCCATCGCACCCCCCTCAGATTTAGTTACAAGTTGGCACAGTGGATAGGCCTTGAAAAACTGAACACAGATCAATCGAGAAAACAGGAAGAAGTTGTGTGGAACCATGAAAAAAATTAGTAAAATATACAAACTGAGTAGTCCATGCGTAAGATATGCAACATCAAGGACCATATGAGCTCAGAAGCCCCGTGGTCCCGTGGTTGGCGTGAGTAGCTGCGGAGCGAGAGGTCCTTGGTTCAGGTCTTCCCTCGACTGAAAGTTTTACTTTCTTTATTTTCGCAAAGTTATGATCTGTCCGTTCGTTCATTGACGTCTCCGTTCACTGCAATAAGTTTAGTGTCTGTGTTTTGCGACCGCACCGCAAAACCGTGCGATTAGTAGACGAAAGGACGTGCCTCTCCAATGGGAACCGAAAACATTTGATCGCAAGGTCATAGGTCAACCGATTCCTCCACGGGAAAACACGTCTGATATATTCTATACGACACTGGTGACGGCATGTGCGTCACATAACAGGAATATGTTGTCGACCCACCTAACTTGTACACTTAGCGAATGGGTAAAAAGAATCTTCTACCTTGCCCGATTTAGGTTTTCTTGTGGATGTGATAATCACTCCCAAAAAAGTGATGAAAACATAAGAGTTTGTCACATAAACTAAAAATAAAAAATTAAACTTTTCACTCGAGGGAAGACTTGAACCGAGGACCTCTCGATCCGTAGCTGCTCTCGCTAACCACGGGACCACGCCGCTCCTTGACTCCCAGTGTCCTAATGTTACCTAACTTCGCATGGACTACTCAGTTTGTATATTTTGCTTATTTTTTTCATAGTTCCACACAACTTCTTCCTGTTTTCTTAATTGATCTGTGTTCAATTTTTCAAGGCCTATCCACTGTGCCAACTTATAACTAAATCTGAGGGGGGTGCGATGGGGAGGTTCCCTTGTGAGCACTATGGGACTTAACAGCTATGGTCATCAGTCCCCTAGAACTTAGAACTACTAAAACCTAACTAACCTAAGGACATCACACAACACCCAGTCACCACGAGGCAGAAAATCCCTGACCCCGCCGGGAATCGAACCCGGGAACGCGTGCGTGGGAAGCGAGAACGCTACCGCACGACCACGAGCTGCGGACAGGAAACCATGCATACTGTAACTGTGGCTGTATGGTACAGCGCGCATTAGACCGAAATTTCTATGACAAAGTATGATTGAATAAATGGTCTCTAGCATGGAAACCATGCATTTCCGGTCATAAGTTCAGTAGACCTTCTTTTGTTCTGTATCTTCTCATCGATTAGTCCCTAGAGTGTATAGTACAGTTTATTCAAAGTGCTCTGAATCGCTAGTCTTGTTCTGCTTACGGAGTGTATGGGCAGCACAGCGCCAGCTGACTGATGTAGCAGGACATTGTATTGCCATGCCTGATACTAGCGCCATCATCAGAGTCCTGCAAATTACAACCATTTCAACATGCGCAATGACCTGCAATAGTAAGGTAGCCTTTTTTTTTTTGCCATCAGTCTACTGACTGGTTTGATGCGGCCCGCCACGAATTCCTTTCCTGTGCTAACCTCTTCATCTCAGAGTAGCACTTGCAACCTACGTCCTCAATTATTTGCCTGACGTATTCCAATCTCTGTCTTCCTCTACAGTTTTTGCCCTCTACAGCTCCCTCTAGTACCATGGAGTCATTCCCTCATGTCTTAGCAGATGTCCTATCATCCTGTCCCTTCTCCTTATCAGTGTTTTCCACATATTCCTTTCCTCTCCGATTCTGCGTAGAACCTCCTCATTCCTTACCTTATCAGTCCACCTAATTTTCAACATTCGTCTATAGCACCACATCTCAAATGCTTCGATTCTCTTCTGTTTCGGTTTTCCCACAGTCCATGTTTCACTACCATACAATGCTGTACTCCAGACGTTCATCCTCAGAAATTTCTTCCTCAAATTAAGGCCGGTATTTGATGTTAGTAGACTTCTCTTGGCCAGAAATGCCTTTTTTGCCATAGCAAGTCTGCTTTTGATGTCCTCCTTGCTCCGTCCGTCATTGGTTATTTTACTGCCTAGGTAGCAGAATTCCTTAACTTCATTGACTTCGTGACCATCAATCCTGATGTTAAGTTTCTCGCATTTCTCATTTCTACTACTTCTCATTGCCTTCGTCTTTCTCCGATTTACTCTCAAACCATACTGTGCACTCATTAGACTGTTCATAGCCTACACCAACGAATAGTACACGTTACTCGTTACAAGTAAAACGGGGCCATATCTCTGTAGATATTTACACATTTTTTTAAACACAATGTACAGTCTTATGAAATCAGATGAATCTCTTTAAAAAGCCTTGTATGCGTGTGGCAGCGGAATAGTTGTGTAATCTGCCCAGTGTACAGTTTTTCTATTTAATAAATTCTCAGAAACTGCGTTCGAGTACTGCCGTTATTGGCATTCGTGCGCACTCTTACATCGTGTGTATATATGGCTAACGTCTCTGTCGTGTTCGCCGCCATTTTCTTGACGTCATCTTCAAAGGCCGCTTGCGACTCACCGACAGTCCTTATCTGTAGCGAGAGTTGATCTTGCTTGTCATGTGTGACCTCGTCTCAATCATGTTTTTCCGTTCCATATTTTTCTGTTCTTTAGGAACAAAATATGTGAGTATAAATTTACGTTACTTAGAAAGACGGTTTCAAAGTAGGAAAGCGACGAGATGAGTAATACGCCGGGTCCACGGAAAGTAACTGACCTTGCGAATGGAGGCGATGCGTGGTACACTTTTATATTCCTTTGTGACGGATCTGTGAGTTAAACAGTATCCTGTCTTTGATGTTTACATGTTTCACTGTGTCTGAAATAGAAGTTGTTTCTGTATCTGCTTATCAGCACTTCTCTATCAGTCCGAAAAGTTTCGAGACTGGATTAATAACATATAGAGAGAAGTTAACGTGATGCTTTTAATGTTTCATGTGTCTTACACAGTGTGTCGTCGTCCCCCCCCCCCCCCCTCCCCCAACAGTTGAGTACAACGCGCAGACATTTCACTCAACCTACTAAAACTGTCAAAAAAGTACTTGTTTGGGTTGTTGTTAGACTTGCGCATCACGTTCACACCTTCTCCGGTCTTGGCGTACTATCAGAGACACATTCTGGACTTAGTAATTTTATTGTAGTTCGCGTTGGTAGCACCAAATCTCTTCATCCGTTATCGTTTTTTCCAAAAATAAACTGGCAGAGTTTTTCGTTATGATCAAGTCACGGCAAGGGACCACATGTTGTTTTTTGTTCCGGAGACGAAATATTTGGGACAAACATTGCACACACTTTCCTCCTCTTCAAAACTTTCAGAATGTATTGAGCCCTTGATTTAGATACGTTCAGTTCGTTGTCCCATTGCGATTTATGATGCAACCTTGACACACTACAGTCGCACGTCCAGTACTTAACATTGCCTGCACACAAGTGACTGCTCGATTGCACATCTGTTGTTCACAGTTCTTATTTCAAGGTGCAATCGTAGTTACTGCGCGTCAGAAATAAATCAGTCTCGGAAATTTTTCGACGGTTGGTGTTTTTCTTTGGCAAGGGTTTTGAAATGTAAATATATACATGACATGGGATCTGGAGAAAGAGATAGCCAGTGTAAAAGGGTGCCTGATGTTCTAAAATCTCAGGGAAACTGTTATAAGCTGCAGGGATAGACGGTTAATGTGTAATATGTACAATAATGAGAAGGGGTAAAATGAGAATGGACGACCAAAAGGTGAAAGTGTGGAAGACAGGAATGTAGTCTTTTGCCCCGACTGTTCAGTTTGTACACCGAAAAACAAAATGGCAGAAGTGAAACAAAGGTTCAAGAGTGGGCTTCATCTGCAAGGTGTAAGAGAATCAATGACAACGTACGAAAACATTGCTACTTTCAGCGATAGGAAGAATTGCAGGACCTGTAGAATGTAAAGAGCAGTCTAACGGGCATACTGTATGGACTGAGAAGAAATCGGCGGAAGACGAAAACAATGAGGAGCAGCAGAAATGAGATGAGCGAGAAACTTAAAATAAAAATCGGTGGCCACGAAGCAGACTAAGAGAAGGAATCCTGCTTCCTTGGAAGCAAAATAACACATGGGAGACGAAGCAGGGAGGACATAAAAAGCAGTCTAGAACAGGTAAACAGGGCATTCACGCCAAAAATTTACTAGCACCAAACATTGGTCATAATTTGAGGAAGTTGAACTGGTAGTGCTAGAACGCTTCGCTACTGTTGTCGATATGCAAATGATATCACAACGCAAATTATGTAATGTTTACAATAATCTATGAAGTGAAAAGGGTGTTTCTTCTCTTACAATCATAAACCTCGGCGAATGGATGTGGAAATGTGTACCACTGTGTTTTATTTTGATAAGTACTCCTTCGTATCACACATCCTCGTCCTATCTGTACCTCTCCGAGAGTTTAAGAAAATATAATGGGACGTATGTAGGTGAAGGACTAACCCAAAGACAGCTAGAAAGCAGCAGGCTTTTCAAAGCATAGCATGAGAAAGCGAAGCACAGATATTGTCTCAGGGGATTGTACAGAGATCGATTCGGACTAGGACATAGGTTGGCCTACAGCCAATGAGAGATCAGAGGTTTGAATAAGGGACCGTTGTCTCCGGACAGCAGCCATTTTCTGGCACTATTGACAGTGGGGTCGAGCTGAAGAGACGTATTATTGCTGAGCTCCGGTTGGTATGTGGCAAGAAGTTGAAAAATGAGTTACATCGTTGTGGATAGGATTCGCGATGTGTTATTTAGGGTTGATTTGGTTAGCGAAGTGTCAAATGTAGATACAATTATTGTTATTTTGGCGGCTTGAGATGGTGAGTGAGTGGTGGTTCCAACCGTCTTTGTACCAGTGCTGACCATCAGTATTGCACCTTAAAGGATGAGCTTCAGAGTGTTAAAATGGTGGTATTTATGCAAGCATGTGAAGAGGTTTCCTTAATAACATAACTTTGTGGAATGAAGGTAAATTTTGAAGTACAGGTTAGTCAAAAGTCGCAGCACAACCAGTTATGTCAAAAACCCTGCAGGAATGGGGAAACCTGAATATTCCAGTAATATATAGGTGATATGGTCTATCTTTTACGGTGTGTACCGGACATGGAGGCCATTTTGACTCTAAGTTAGTTTTTTAAGGGATAGGAGTCGTGTGATATATCACGTAACATCAGTATTTTCTGACAAGTTCATTCCTGTAAAAAGATTCAAAGTAGCAGTTACGGTTCAAAAGTTACTACACATTCTGTTGGAATTACAGGCTGGACTATTCTCCATAAAGGACAGTCATTTAATGTGTTCAATATGGTGTACCTCTCTGTCAACGCACATTTGAAGGCGCTGAATCCAGTTGTCATGCACTAGCAGAAGGATTTCCGCAGAAATGCTGGCACACGCTGCTTCAATGCGTTGCTCGACATGGTGTCTATTTCTTATTTTCTCTGCATATACGAGTTGCTTAAAATGATCCCACTGATGAAAGTCATATGGTGTGAGATCAGGTGATCTGAGTGGCCGATCCACAGAACCACGTCGGCCAATCCAATGACCGGGAAATTGACCATGTAACCACTTATGAACAACTGCTCCGTGGTGTGGTGGAGCCCCATCCTGTTGAGAGTTAGAGGGAAAGCTCCCATCTTCATTCAGAATGAAGGAGAACAACACTTCTTGCAGCATTTGCAGGTAGCGTTGAGTATTAAGTTTTGATCAATGAAAATGGGCCCAGTTACATGGGTATCCCGTATTGTTGGTTAGATATTTTGCTCGGTTAGTGTTCAGTTGACTCTTTTTTGTGGTTCATGGTAGATGCATTGAGCTGCCTACGTGTAAGCTAGTAGTAGGTGGTGTCTTGAACGAGGCAACCAGCTATTCCACCTTTGTCACCAACCATCTTAGAAGGTTCCATCCAGTGTGGATTCTGGTAACTGAAGGTTGTGACGGTTGACTTCGCCACTGACAGAGAATGTTTTCCTCATCACTGAACTAGATACCTTCTGCAAAAGAGGGTTTTTTTGTATTTGCTCTAAGGTTCACGTGTAAAACTGCATACGTCTGTCTGGATCATCCTCTGCTAGGCGGTGGAGTAGCTGAATCTTGAATGGTTTCAGCTGATAAGCATGAAGGATTCGTACGATCATTGACTGTCTGATTCCACATTCTGCTGACAAAGGTCGTGTGCTATGGTGTGGGCTCTTCACAAAGGACGCCAAAACCATTATTGAGGTTGTCTCGTCAGTACCACATTTTGGACGGCTACTCTGTGCCTTCTCAACCACAGTCCCAGTTTCTCGGAATTTGGAAATGAAGCATCCGACAGTGTTGTGCGGAACTGGAGGTGTTTCTGGGTGCCGGTTGTTAAAATCTACCGCTACGACACGGAAACTCTCTTCCCCAGACGGCAAAATGACATCAGTTCTCTCCTCCTTGGTCAAAGCCATCTTCGGTTAACTGCAACAAAAAAGTATTGTAACTTTGAACCATAATTGCTACTTCGAATCTGTTTTCAGGAATGAACTTGTCGAAAATGCCGATGTTACGTATCGCACGACATCATTTCCATATATAAAGAAGTTAGTTTCAAGTTGGCAATTTCAAGATGGCGCCCATTTTCGATACATACTGTAAACGATAGACCACCTCACCCGTACCTTACTGCAGGATTTTTGACTTAACAGGGTGTACTGCGACTTTTGACTCACCATGTGCTTCACTTTGTAATGGGGTGTTGGCCACCGGTTTGCGCCACTTCTGGCGTGGCACAGCAACTGCTGAAAATACGTAGGTTTGAAAACGGCCAGTGGCTGCGAACATTCAGGAAAAATAATAGAAAGCGAGCTAGAATGCTTTTAGTTAATTTTTGGACGAATTCGTGGCACATTCTTTGTAGCTTGTGTCCGTGCCCCGTGTCCGCGCAACTTCCGGAAGAAAGCAGTAACGGTCAGAATATCAGGATTGGTGAGTGTTTTAACAGGGGTCAGGCGTTCTTAAAGGCAGCTTGAATTGTTGGTTAGATATTTTGCTCGGTTAGTGTTCAGTTGACTCTTTTTGTGGTTCATGGTAGATGCGTTGAGCTGCCTACGTGTAAGCTAGTAGCAGGTGGTGTCTTGAACGAGGCAACCAGCTAATAACCCAGTGTCCTAACGAGTATATAAAGTAATTTGGAAAATTTTTATACTGGTTTTATGTGAATTTTGTGTGTATTTTTTAATTTGTTTCTTTGTGAGGAAGAGATAGCCACGTGTTTACAAAGTCCTACGTGGTGCCTGCACCCATAGTTGTTCATTTACTGTCACCCCACTTCATTTCAATTTCAGAATTATAATGGCTTTGGATTTTGCGTGATTGATAGTAGTTCTGAGTGTTCCCGCCAAAAGTGCTTAGTGTCCTCTGTCTGCCCACTTCATTAGTTCAAGTATTTTCTACATTATTAATATTAATCAAAGCCTTCCCTTTTAACATGTGTTTGCTCATTAATTCAATCTTCCCCACACACCTCACGAACAAACGTAAATAATGCACCTCGAGGTATCTTTGATAACGAGCTTTCTGATGACGTACGCTAACGCTATTAGTTTTATCAGTAGTACACGGCTATTTTCTACGTCTGTATCCGTGAGCGTCATTACGTGGAAATGTTGTGTTGTTCTGAGAGCGTTTCCCCCTATTGTCTTTCTGATAGTGTAACCGAAGGGTAATTCGTGGATGAGAGACCGATTGAGAGACGTTTATTTAATAATTAATTCAATATAACTAAAGCTTACCTTGTTTCGTTTCAGAAATACTGTCGATTTGAGTCCATGTAGTTGAAATTCAGAGGGAATGTTGTTTGATACAATAAAAAAAGTTCGTGCTAATTACGTGTTGCTCTGGCAATTCCTAGCACCCCTAGCCCCCTCTTTAGTAATTGGATGATGCAGATCAAATATAACCTCCATAATAGAGGAGAATAGCAACAAACGTAAATGAAATGAAGCAAATAATCAATAACATTCCGATAGTTCAGTTGTGTCAGCTTGGATAGGGGCATGTTTCAAACAAGCGGTTACCAACCTCTATCCTGAATGGGTTGCTTGAAGGCGCGACTAGCGTTATACATTGCATTTCGTAACTTATTAATTCCAGAGATCATGAAAAGTAACTCAAAGTTGGACCATTGAGAATAATTAGACAGAATCTTAGCACAGAAACTTCAGCATACGGGAATACGCAAAATGTTCTCTTAACAACTGCCGTAGGATAGTGCAGAGATAGTAATGATGGTCAGGTCCAGCAGAAAATGTCATCACTTCTGTCTCTATGCTGTTCATTTTTGGAACACAACTTACGACTAGCTTAGAGACAGAAGTAATGACACTTCCTGCAGGACCTGACATTATTTTGCAGGACAATGCTCAAGCACGGACAGTGCAAGCTGTTACTGATATGTTTGACTGATGGGGCTACTGAGTGCTATACCACCTACTGCACTCCCCTGACTTAAGCCCTCGTGAGTTCAACGTGATTTCTAAACTGAAGGCCGGCCGCGGTGGTCTAGTGGTTCTAGGCGCGCAGTCCGGAACCGCGGAACTGCTACGGTCGCAGGTTCGAATCCTGCCTCGGGCATGGATGTGTGTGATGTCCTTAGGTTAGTTAGGTTTAATTAGTTCTAAGTTCTAGGCGACTGATGACCTCAGAAGTTAAGTCGCATAGTGCTCAGAGCCATTTGAACCATTTTCTAAACTGAAGGAAACACTTCATGGCATTCGCTTCTGAACTGCTACAAATTCGTCGGGCAATAGACCGCGCCGCTCGAACTGTCAACACAACTCGCATGACTTCAGTATCGCTGGCAACACTATGCTGGTGACTACTTTGAAGGTCAGTAAAACTTTGATATCGTATCTATTTTGTACGAGCGGTAAATAAATAGTTCCCACTATTAAAGTTCCAACCCTCGTACTGTCAATTTACAGCCCGCATCATGTGAATGCCTTTTATTTTTTCCATTACGAAACCAGCTACTAGCAAAGATATGGCACTGTTACCTATAACACAAATCACTTTCAATTCAAGTTCACTGGAACCGTAGACCGCAATGACGCGCCGTAGGCTAGACAGTGTCCTGGGTTTTCGATTGCAGGGTGGGCGGCAGACAATGTTATCAAGTTTGTGAATCCCTGCAACTCATGTTCGTCGCATCGATGCACTGCTACTGCCCGTTGAATCCAATATTGTTGGATAGAGAGAGGTTTTCCACGGCTTCGAATATATGACCGTTCTTAAGACTGGCGGGAATTTTAAAACAAGCTCTGGACATTTTTTATGTTAATTTCGAGTATAAGACGCACCTGAATTTTGAAGGCAATTTTTCGAAGCAAAAGTTGCCTCTTATAGTCAAGCCTTGGTCTTTCTCTCTAACATTTTTACCCTCCACACTTCTCTCAATTATCAAACTTATGATTGCTTGATGGCTCAGGCTGTCTCCTATCAACTGTTTCCTCCTTTTTAGTCAAGTTGTGACATAATTCTTTCATGCCCAGTTTGGTACAGTATCTCATTGTTATTCTGTCTGTCCATATAACCTTCAACATATGGCTGTAGCACCTCGTTTCAAAAGCTTCTGCAGTCTCTCTAGATTTCTTATCGTCCACCTTTCACTTCCGTGCAAGACTACATTACATACAAAAATTATCAAAAAGCACGTGCAACCCCTTAAATTTATATTATATTTTACTTCTCTTCAGACGAGGTATTCTTGCTATTACCGGACTGCATTTTGTATCCTCTCTGCTTCGGCCATCCTTAGTTATTTTGATGTCCAGATATCAAATCACATCTTTCCCAATCTAGTTCTCTCAGCATCAACTGATTTACTTTGACTACATTCCGTTACCCTTCTACTTTTGTTGATGTTCATCTTATAACCTTTTCTAAAGACACTATCTGTTACGATGTGAGCTGGCAACCGTTATGTTCCGAGGATCCAAATATTACGTCCTCGCCGCTAATGTTAAATAGACTGAAAGGGGCCAAACAATCTGTCGCCGTAGCAGTCTGGATAAGCAAGCAAAAGTTTATCAGCGCACACTCCGCTATAGACGAAAAATTTTATTCTGGAAGCAAAAGATTAATTGATAAAAGCATTTAAATAAATATGCTGTACTCAACTTCTGTGTGAAAAAATGCTACACTATTGGCAACTTATGGCAACGGTCTTGCCGCAGTGGATACACCGGTTCCCGTGAGATCACCGAAGTTAAGCGCTGTCGGGCGTGGCCGGCACTTGGATGGGTGACCATCTAGCCGCCATGCGCTGTTGTCATTTTTCGGGGTGCACTCAGCCTCGTGATGCCAATTGAGGAGCTACTCGACCGAACAGTAGCGGCTCCGGTCAAAGAAAACTATCATAACGACCGGGAGAGCGGTGTGCTGACCACACGCCCCTCCTATCCGCTTCCTCAACTGAGGATGACACGGCGGTCGGATGGTCCCGATGGGCCACTTGTGGCCTGAAGACGGAGTGCTTATTGACAACTTATGGCAGCCGTGGCTAGCTATAAGCAGAGTCTTGACATAGGCCTGTGTCTAAGTAAACTGAATGTTTTCTGTAGAGCTAGCTATCAATATCTCAATGCGACTAGTAGTAGTTTGGACTATAATAGCGGCGCCCAGGTACCCGCCGCTTAAAACACCGTCATGGCGGTATTTATAGGTCGGCGGCTGCAAGATTGGTGGCGATATTCAAAGTGCCGCTTGCGGTGCCAGCTCCAGCACTATCGATAGGATACGATGCTTTACTATTCAATTGCTCTTCCAAGTCCTCCCGTTTCTGACAGAATTACAGTGCCATACGGTAACGCCAAACTTTTATTTATTCTCTCTGAATTTTAATGCCCTTTCCAAATTTTTCTTTCTTCAGTATACAGATCGAATAACATAGGGGTAGGTTAAAACCTTTCTTCTCAACCACTGCTTACCTGTTATATACTTCGGATATTACACTGAAGTGCCAAAGAAACTGCCAAATATAGACATATATAAGCAGGCAGAATACGGCGCTGCGGTCGGCAACGCATATATAAGACAAAAACTGTCTGGCGCAGTTATTAGATAGGTTATTGCTGCTACAATGTCATGTTATCAAGATTTAAGTGCGTTTGAATGTGGCGTTATAATCGGCGCACGAGCGATGGCACACAGCATCTCCGAGGTAGCGATGGAGTGGGGATTTTCCCTTACGACCATTTCACGAGTGTACTGTGAACATCAGGACTCCGGTAAAACATCAAATCTCCGACGTCGCTGCGACTGGAAAAAGATCCTGCAAGAACGAGACCAACTACGGCTGAAGAGAATCGTTCAACGTGACAGAAGTACAACCCTTCCGAAAATCGCTGCAGATTTCAATGCTGGGCCATCAACAAGTGTCAGCGTGCGAACCACTCAACGACACTTCGGACGAGTCTCGTTTCAAATTGTATCGAGCGGGTGGACGTGTATGGATATGGTGATAGCCTCATCAATTCATGGACACTACATGTCAGCGGGGGACTGTTCAATCTGGTGGAGGCTCTGTAATGGCGTGGGACGTTTGCAGTTGGAGTGATACGTGACCCCTGAAATGTCTAGATACGACTCTGACAGGTGACACGTACGTAAGCATCCTGCCTGATGACCTGCATCCATCCATGTCCATTGTGCATCCCGCCGGACTTGGGCAATTCCAGCAGAACAATGCGACACTTCACACTCCAGAACTGCTACAGAGTGGCTCCTGGAACACTCTTCTAAGTTTAAAAACTTCCGCTGGCCACCAAACTCCCCAGACTTGATTATTATTTGCACACCTGGGATGCCTTACATCGTACTGTTCAGGAGAGATCTCCTCCCTCGTACTCTACGGATTTACGGACAACCCTGCAGGATTCACGGTGTCAGTTCCCTCCAGCCCTACTTCAGACATTAGTCGAGTCCATACCGCGTCGTGTTGCGGCACTTCTGCGTGCTCGCGGGGGCCCTACACGATATTAAGCAGGTGTATCAGTTTCTTTGGCTCTCCAGTGTGTGTAACTGCTGTCTGAATTCCGAACAAGTTGTAAGTAACCTTCACTCCTTGTACTATATCACTGCTACCTTCGAAGTTTCGAAGAGTGTATTCCATTCAACATTGTCAAAAGCTTTATCTAAATCTACAAGTGCTAGGGTTGCCTATCTTTAACCTGTGTTCTAAGACAAATCGTAGGGTCAGTTATGCCTCCCCAAACACGCCACACAATTTACTACCTGATGTTTTCTGCACCGTCGCAACTGCACCACTAAGTGCAGTACACCTGTCATAAATTGACCATTTTGCGTCCACTGATTCACACCTCACATCTGACTTGCTACCCAGGGGCAAATAAGCATTAATAGCTTGATCTTGCCACATGTACTTGGGGGGTGCTACCCACGCTGTTCCTAGCAACTATAATTATTATTCTGGAAATGAAGTAAATACTAATGTAATGTTGTTGAGTACATCGTTCTCACTCTTCAGTAACAGTATCTCCACTTACACCCTTAACATACTGTGTACAGCGTGTTTCCGTAAGAGAGTGCAAAAATTTAACAGGACGTAGAGGATAAACAACTTTAGATAGGGAACCTAGGGTAGGAGAAGCCAGCTTAAAGAGATAATAGGAATAAAATCACCTTATTGTGTACTTTCTTATTTACATTAGTTAACTCCAAACACCATCACTGACACAATGAAAGTATCACCTGTACTGTATCTTACAAAATGTTGTGAAACCAACGGCCATCAACCTCATTGCAAGCGACATCGGCGAACAAGATTCTGACGCACCCTGACAAAGATTCCTGGTGTGTTTCGAATCACATGAAATCTGATAACTAATTCCATCTCCGTATCCACTGGGGTCTCATACACGACTTTAGATATCCCCAAAGGAAATAATCAAGGGGATTCAGGTCAGGTGACCCCACAGGCCATGGAATAGGACGTCTGCTTGTAATCCATCTACCGGGGAATATTATACCGATGCTGCTCCATCGTATTGCACTGTACGTCTCCATACAACACTGAGTAATGAATGGATCTGTTGTGATTCAAAGCACATTCTGTCCTGGGACAATGTGAATATGATACAACAGAGCCATCTTGTGGACAAGTAAAGCAAACAAAACGGGCATCACGACTTCCTAGTAATCAGGCTCGTCCTCCTGTTTCCTTGCAGGAAATAAAGAAAGCACATGTAAATAAACAGTACAGTATGTTGAAACGGAACTTGCTGTCCCGTTCCATATTTTTCTCAATAAATTCCGGTACAGGAGAATTATGGCTAGAGTGTGTTTACTCTGTAGTAGTAAGTCTGTGAGTAACAAGCAGAAGAGAATGGACCAAGCGGCGTTTATTTATGTATTAATTGATTTTTATTTCGTGTCTGCCGCATTTCCTTGCATCCTTTCCCTTGTGCGACATTGGGCTGTATGAATGAGATATTATGTGAAGTAGCAACAGGTTTTGGTCAGAGGTCGTAGCATTACATGAGTAGAGTGATTCTGTGGTAGGATAGTACCACCCCCAAACGCGAACAAGTTTGGCAAAGATAGTGTGCAAGTCAGGTCAGAGAGGTCGCGAAGGCGCGAGTATTGGGTTTGTCGGGTTGGCGAACCATCCCCTCCACCAGCTTTTGAATGAACAACGGTTAGGCAAGGTGTTCGAGGGCCCAGTTGTTCCTGGGTAGCGGCGCTGGACAGGCGTGGAGACGCAGCTCTCGATTTTGCTAATCTTAACAAAGGTATCAGAATGTCTCAAAACTGATAATAATAAAGTCCAGATGTTGAGATCAGGTGTGAGTTTACCACCAAACCCCCATAAGGGAGTTTAATTTCATAATTTAGTCCAATTTCAGTAAGAACTTTGCGTTAGTGCCTTGCTCAGCCCACGCAGCATGGGCCTTAAGGTCACGGTGGCATTATTGCTTTGTCTTTAACGGAAGTTTACTCATTTAACGTATTTTAATGTGGTCTTTCTTTTAGAGTAATATTTTGGGGGATTTTTATTATTTTTTTTTCTTTGTGTACTTTCTTTCCCGCCACGTGGTCGGTTGGACCAACCGCTACATTGGTAAACTGCAGTCTCGGTTTGAAAATGTATAGTAATCGAGTGAATAACCATACGGTAGTGGGCAAGTGTAAGATAGGGAAGGAATAATCTTACGTGTCCGTATTTTTTGCATTTCTGTTGGCTAGCGCAACTTGGCTACGTGTGTGGAATAGTATTAATGTGATAATTAGTTAATGTTTCTTGTGCTCCTCATAACTATTTGATTTGTTGGCAATGTTGAGCATTACATGAAATATGCGGGTTAAACCCTTGTATCCAGAAAAGTTGAGATTTTAATGCCCATTAGTGGAATAAGGACTTGTACAAAGTTTTCCCCGCCATATGATGGTAAATGTTCTTCCCCCCCCCCCCCCCTCCCCAGCTCAGTAACGTGGTGTTGCTTATCAAAGCAAGATTCATTCATAGTTAACCGCACCACCTGCTATCGGTTCTTGAAACATTTAGGCAAATACTCTTCCGCCCCAACCGAATTCGGTTGTAGTGTCTTTGCTGAACTTCTTCTGGGTGACCTTTAGTAACTAGATGTAATAAGCATGGGCTTAGGTAATAATCAGCGTCACAAACTGCTAGTAACACTGTTGGGAAAAGTGTTTGTAGTTATGGTATAAAGAGCCACTGTGTTCAGGTTTAACAATTCTTACATGCTATCCATCAATTGCACCAAGATAGTTTGGAAAATCAACACATCTTTAAATTTTTCTGCTATATTAATCCAACCTTCTTCTGATGCAGGTGGCATGCATATGCTTTGTTGATTATCCCATATCACCTGACATGTTTCTCGCACGATTTTTGATATAGTTCACATTTGAAGGAATAATGTAGCTCTGTAAGTGTACAGCCTGTAGCAAGGTACCTGAAATCACAGAGTTTTGTTTTTTGCAGCAACACAGTTACAGGAGAAGTGGATGAACATTCGTGACTGTTACACAAGAGAACTCAACAAGAGAAAAGCCTCAAAAAGTGGTTTTCCTGCAGAAACCTACAAAAATATGTATATTTCGATATGCTTAATTTCCTATCACCTGTAACTGCCACTAATCCACCAGAGTTGGAACAACCTGATGCACATACTGATGAGGCAAATAATTTTGATGAACAGGATGGAGTTGCCTCCAATTCCCGTAAGAGACAAAAGATGACAGACGATGAGAAATTATTTCAGGTACTTGCAGGAAACATCACGGAAAAAACGCATCAATGGCCGAAGCAGATGACCCTGACAAACATTTTCTACTATCATTATTAGATGATTTGAAATCTGTGCCACAACGTTTAAAAATGGAAGCTAAATTTAAAATAATGTCAGTTTTGAGAAGTACAGCAGGTCTTACAGTTCACTAGACAACTATAATTTTCAGTTCACTTCACAAATACCAATGCCTGTATACTCAAATTCACCCATAACTGTACCTGCATCTAATCCAAGCCCATGTACATCAAATTAAAAAAAAAAGTGGCTCTGAGCACTATGGGACTTAACTTCTGAGGTCATCAGTCCCCTAGAACTTAGAACTACTTAAACCTAACTAACCTAAGGACATCACAAACATCCATGCCCGAGGCAGGATTCGAACCTGCGACCGTAGCGGCCGCGCGGTTCCAGACTGAAGCGCCTAGAACCGCTCGGCCACTCCGGCCGGCGTACATCAAATCATGATGCTACACTTTCACCTGTATCATCTGATTCATCAGTGGTCACTGATTTATTCTCTGGATAGCAAAGTATCACAGTTTTGGCTTACTGTATTTTAATATTACACATTGAAGCAAATTACTGTTAAACCTACTTTAAAAATAAAGGTATATGTAAAATAAGCATTTTATTTACCTTAAAGTAATCATTAGTCTTTCCTCTGGTGGAAGACTGTTCCTCATTTGCGTGTTTTGCTTTGTGGGATTTGGCCTCAGCATAGCACATAATTCATCAAAACATGTTACAGACATTCTGAAATAGTTCATGAATTTTTCAGGGTTTTCTCTTAATTCGTAATAAATTGTGAAAAAATGTCCATGTTTTTCTTGAGTATTCAGTAGAGGATGAATCCAGTATTTTCTTTGACTTCGGCAGTATCTGGATTTCCTTTCCAACAACGGAGCGAAAAGCAACACTTCCTCGTCAGAATCCGTTTCGGAACTGGCTGGCACAAGCACACAGACAGTTCCCTCCACAGCGCTACTGCCACTCGGTTGAGCCGCGTGCCTGGCGATTCAGTCGCACGGTTCAGCCGCGCGATAGCCGCGCATTTCAGCGACTGAGCCGCGTGGCTGAATCGCTGCGACGAAATCGCCAGTGTGAAAGCAGCTTAACAGTGGCAGTTCGTGCAGCTACCACAGCACAGATATCAGGGTTTGTGAGCCCAGACGTGTCACCACGAAATGTTGTGAACCAGTTATTAGCAGTGGGACTATGGGCACGCACACCTCGAGCCCCTCTTCCACTCACTCCACAGCATGGACGTGTGCGGCTCGACTGGTGCCGTCAGGACATCCGTTGGAAGATGAAAAGGCGCGCCATGGTCTTCAGCGATGAAAGCAGATTCTGTCTGCACGCTAGTGCTGGTAGTTTGCGTATACGACGTAGACTTGGTGAGTGCTGTCTTGTAGTGTGCATTCATTCAAGACACGTCCCCACACCAGATCTTATGCGATAAGCTACAACTCTCGTACACCTTTGGTGTTTCTGGAGGGGACACTAACCAGTGCTCGGTAAGTGCAGAATGTTGCTATACCTGTTGTTTTGCTGCCCTTGAGCAGGGAGATGATGTTTTATACCAAAACGATAATGCTCGCCCACCAACTGCCCGTGAAAACGTGCTCTCCAGGATTTGGGGCAATTTCTCTGGCCAGCATGATCTCCGGACTCGTTTCAAGCCTGTGTGGGACATGGTTGGACGAGAAGTGACTTGTGCAACTCTTACAATTCAAGTAGGCGTGGAATAAAGTATCCCAGGAGAGTATGCGCCATCTGTACAATGGACTGGATGCCAGAGTCAGCGTCTGCATTGTCCCCGGTGAAGGTTCCACCACGTACTAATATGAATGTTTCAGCAGGGGTCAATACGTGCTTCCTCAGACTGCTTGTTCTATTGACGTTAAAACGTGATCATTTCATGAACCTAATATGCGCTGGTGCAACAATAAATCTTGTGTGAAGTGGAAACCTCTGAAAGGTTGTACTATTTTTTTTCTGGCAGTTTATGTGCAGTAAGCGTACACCGAGGTGAGAACGCAATGGATGGAAAGCTCTCTAGAGGTGGGTGGGTGAACACCTCAGGCAGAGCCTCGATGCGGTCTTGACATTCCGATCTCGCAGGCGATCGCTCTGAATTCTGCCCCCCCTCTCACCCTCCCCCCCCCCCCCCCCCCCGGGACATGAGCTCTTCCGGTGACAGCGAAGGCAGCATATGGTCACGTCTCGACCAGACAAGTGTGCCGCCTAGCTGAGCCCCTGGCCCGACATTCCTGTGCTGGCAGCACTCGGCGGACCCGCTGCCGAGGCGAATACTGATGGCGATCCCAAGGCCCGGCGCTACGTGGCCTACCCAGCATGCAGCGCGCGCTCCGCACCGTCTATTGTCTGTCTGGCACCGCGCACCTGCCGCCAAGTGCTTAGCTTCTCCAACTTCGCACCCGTTTCTCCCGTTGGGCGCCTTCAACGTTCGTCCCCCACTGAGCTCTGGCACGCGACTCATGGAACCGTTTCACCGTCATTTCCCTGTTGTGCGTCGAGTAGTCACAAGGTTTTGTTCTTTTTTTGGGGTCATCAGTTTACTGATTGGTTTGATACGATCCAAAACGACTTTCTCTCCTGTGCCAACCTCTTCATCTCAGAGTAGCACTTGCAACGAACACCCTCAGCTATACAAAAAAGTATTTAATGCAGAGGAACGAAATTTCGGGAATACATTTGTCTGGGTAACATATTTAAGTGATTAACATAGTAAGATTGGTGAGAGATAAGCCACTGCAAATGTGAAATGCTGGGACATTAATAACTGGTGTGATAGCCGGAACGGTGAATGCCAGCATGCAAACATGCATGCATCGTGTTGTACATGTGCCGAATGTCAGTTTGTAGGAGGCAGTTCCATGTCTGTTGCATTTGATTGGTCGGTACAGGGACAGTTTATACTGGTCGTGGATGACTGGAGCTGTCACTCGATGATTTTCCATATGTGCTCGAGTGGAAACAGATCTGGTGATCGAGCAGCTCAAAGCAACACATCGACACTCTGTAGAGCATGTTGGGTTACAACAGTGGTATGTGGCCGAGCGTTATTCTGTTGGAAAACACCCTCTGCAATGGCTCATGAATGATACTACAGCAGGTAAATTCTTCTTCACTTTCACTGAGGTTAGCAATATCAGTGAATCCTATAATTGATATGCTTATATCCTGAATTGTAATCCCACTATTGAACCATTGTTTAATTACCATCACTGCTTCTTCGATGTATAATTGATCAGTAGGGGTGTCTTATACTGTGTTTAATCTCAGGACTTCGTCCTTGATTTCCAATCTTATTGTCCGCATCTTGGACCATTTTACACTGTCGATCTCTTTTTCTAAGTCGACAAATCCTATAAACTTATCTTGATTTTTTACCGTCTTCCATTATCAGGCACATCAGGCACAGCGTCAGGACTACCTCGCTGGTGTCTTTACCTTTCCTAAAGCCAAACTGATCATCATCTAACAGATCCGCAATTTTGTTTTTTATTCCTCTTATATTATTCTTGTCAACAACTTGAATGCATGAACTGTTAAGCTGATTGAGCAATAGTTCTCGCACTTTTGTCTCTTGCTGTCTTCGAGATTATGGGGATGATATTTTTTTAGGAAATCTGGTGCTGTGTCTCCAGACTCATGGATTTTACACTCTAACCTGAAGAGTCGTTCAGTTGCTACCTCCAATGATATTTTCGAAATTTGAAAGGAATGTTATGCCTTTGAAGACTTGACATCTGGTATTAGATCCCTTGTATTTCCGTATCGGCTCAAATTTCTTCTTCTATCAATATGTTAGGCAATTTCTCCCGCTGTTCACAGTAACTCGTTCTCTGCCCTACTGTCCTATTCATGACGAATCATGCTCCCGTTACACCATTTCTGCTGCTACTCAATGCACCGTTTCACTTGTTCGCTCTCTCTACTGCACTTAAGAATGTAACTGCTCTGGCTCTCTTAATGTGGTCGTTTTTATTTTTAATTTCACCAAAGGTTTCTTTGAAATTTTGTATGCTGAATCAGTCCTTCCGACGACCATTTCTTTCACGGTTGCTTCGAATATTTTCTGCGGCCAATTTTCCTTTACTTTCCTGCACTTTATGTTTGTTTCCTTTCTAAGTGACTTACATTGCTGTTCTTCTGTGTTTATCCCACATTTTTGTACTTCCTTCTTCCGTCGATCATTGAAGTATTTCTTCTGTTACTGAAGGTATCCTCGTAATTATGTTCTTTGTGCCTATGTCTGTCCAACGGCTGTGATGCCCTCTTTGCTGTATCCATTCCTCACCAACTGAACTACATGTTGTGATGTTCATTATCGCAGAACCTACCGCACTTCAAATGTACAAAATCATTCTTCAGCATCCCACTTCTTTACTCGTTGACTCCTTCTGACTTTTCTCTTAAACTTCAATCTATTGCTCATCATTACTAAACTGCAATCTGCATGTTTCATTTTCTTCTGTTCCTGGGTCGCCTTACAATCCAATATCTGATTTTAGAAATCCCTGTCTCACCATGCAATAATCCGCCTGCAATCATCCTGTGTCTCCAAGAATTTTCCAAGTATACCTCCTCCTCCTGTGATTTTTGGACACTATGCTGACTGTTACTACCTGAAATTTATTACAGAAGTCAGTTATTCTTCTATTTCATTCCTAGTACCGAGCCCATATTCTCCGTGACACTATATTCTGCTCGTATTCCTACCATAGTGTTCTAATCACCCATGGCCACTAGATTTTTCTGTGACTGAGCTGTTCACAGTAACTCGCTCTCCCCCCTGCCTTCCCATTCATGACGAATCCTACTCCCGTAGCACCGTTTTCCACTGCTGTTGATATTACCCTATATTCGGAAGACAGCAAATCCTTCTTTCAACTTCAGTTTACTGAGCCATACTCTATCAAGTTCAAGCCTTGGCAGTTCACTTTTCGGATGTTCTTGTGTCCCTACCACGTACAGACTATTGACATTCCACGCTCCGTCTAGCTGAATATTTCTCTTTCATGGTTATTCAATTTTTTTGTTTCTCATAATCACCACCCCCTTAGCAACATTGCGAAGAAATTATTTCTGCTGTTTAGAGCGCTTCTTGTCAGAGATGAACTTTGTTGGACCATTTCTCTTCGTACATGAAATCTTATGGAGATTTTCTTTTGCCCTTAGGGATAGACCTGTTGTTATTCTAATAACGACAGGCTCGAGCCTGGGAGAATGACATAATTACAGGATGGTCTAAATGAAACTGGCTCGTAAGTTCTTCTTCGGAATTTCTGTACAGCGTAATCTGAATTGCAAAAGTCTAATTAGAAAACAACTGGAAATGAATTAAAACACCAGAAAACATTGTTCAAATAAAAGATAGTCTGCAGAAAAGACCAAGACAGTTGAAAAGCTTTTTAGCTCGGCAAGTCGGAATTAAAAGATTTGTAGCGACCAATCGCTTGGACGTAACGGAGTGTTACTGTGATCAAAACAGTCGGCACCTCTGTGGCGTCTGGGATTAAAAGCTTGTTAAATAACCACACACCTGATACGTTTGTTTTCAATATAAGTCAACGGATTATCTCGGGAGCAGTGTCAATCAGTATTCAGGTTATCTGAATTTATTTTATATCACCTACTCCCTTTGTTTTTGACTCTGGAAAGGCCAGCTTCTGGAGCCACGAAAAGTGCTGTGCCTGCGAACGAGAAGTCTATCGGTTATAGGCTGTCAATTACGGAAACAAAAGAACTGCCTCAAACTGCAACTAATTGATTTTCATTTGATGTCAATGTCAATTTTAATGACAATTTGAGCCAGTTTCTTTTGTTCCCTAGTTAACTCGAGCGACTGAGTCTACATAGCTACATAGCCCCATCAACAATGGACAATTTAAGCATAAAAGGTCGGCGTGTCATGGTGTTATCAAAGAGATGTACAGCTTCACGCTTACAAATTTTCTGTTGTGCCTAAGTTATGGTTTCCAGACAAACCTGCACGTGTTGAGACCTGTCGGTGCTTTCTGCGTTAGAATTATTGGGCTGTTTGGATCCTTCATACAATACTCACTTCAGATGAGATTTGGTTTATCCCATCCGACAATGTGACCTCACAGAATACTCCCATTTACGCAACCTCAACGGTATTTAGAACAGCCATCAAAAATGGTTGAAATGGCTCTGAGCACTATGCGACTTAACTTCTGAGGTCATCAGTCCCCTAGAACTTAGAACTACTTAAACCTAACTAACCTAAGGACGTGACACACATCCATGCAGTCGCGCGGTCCCGGACTGAAGCGCCTAGAACAACTAGGCCACCACGGCCGGCTACAACACTGGAGACAGGAGAGGCATCATATCGTCATTTCAGATGGGTCCCAGTTCTACGTACTGCATCACGATGGACGTATCATTGTACGGGGGCTCTGAGAAGAACGAACGTTACCACATTTTATTTGCCGTCGTCAATTGAGCCCGGGACCTGTGGTGGTGGTTTGGGATTCCTTTGTGTATACAACAGGAGCACCACTTATTTACATAGCCAGTAATCTGGACAGCAGTCGTTACGCTTCCGATGTCTGAAGGTCGACGGCTGTGTCCTCTCTTCAAGATCTCCGCGACATTATCTTTCAACAAGATAACGCAAGGCCACATTGTAATATAGCTATGAAGTCTTCTAGCAAATAACAGAACTTCGTGTGGCTCACTGCCCTAGTGCAGGTCGTTCAATTGGACGCCTCTTTGGCAAACTGCATTAGCTGGCGCAGGCAAGTAGGCGCAGTGTGGTGAGATGCGAATCACAATAACATTCACGTAAGGGTGTTGTGAGATGAGGCTACTAGCGCTCAGCGGAAAACTGCGCCATGTAGCGGTAATGACCGTAGTCGCTGGGTCTATGGCCCAGTTTTGAGGCAGACGCATTTACGTCGTCGGAGTCCAGCAGCGCCACCATAACACCAGGGCCACGCCAGACGGCGAGACGACTGTGCATCGCCAGTAGCAGCCATGGGTTCGAGACTGGGCTGCACCTGCTGCTGCCAACACCGCGTTTCCTCCCTGGGACTGTATGCCATAGTGCCAGCCGCCGTCCTACTCATACCAGAGAGCAGTGGGTCGATTCCTGCGCACAGTGAATGCGTGTAAAGCAGAGGGGCATCTCCAGGCGCCATTACCCCAACAGTAGAAGCACGCTGCTTACGCCGCAGCAATGACCTACAGAGGCTGCCGGTCACCCACGGGCCTGATGCAGCAGATGATGATTACGGAGCATTGTGTCATCATGGCAAAAGCCACTGCTGGTACGTCGGCGCCACCTAGGGGAGGGTCGTCATACGTCGCGGATTTCGCGGACAGTCCGCGATTTTATGCTCGAAGACGGATATCCTGGACGAAGAGGAAAATGTCCGCTAAAAAAGTGGCTAGTAAGAAAAAAAAAATTATGCAAGTCTTGCCACTGGCCACCGATCAAGTGTTTCATAACTCCTGCAAACTTGACGATGGCCGTTGAAACCTATGCTGATATTCCGTGTCACTTCAGAATCGCTCGCCTATTTACAGAACAGACAGTGGAAGCAGTGCAATAATCGATTGTTTGCGATTGTTTCAGTTTTCCGCTGTTGGTTTACAACCTCTCTGCTGTCGATATCTGATATTCTTTGGTCGTGTAAAGTTAACATTCAGCTGAGCGAAGCGTACTTCCGGTGTTGTTATTGCGCAGAATTTGAAATTTAAAGTGTCGAAACGAAAAGTTCATTTTCGAGAAGAATATATTGATGCATTTCCAAGTATTAAACGCGGAAGAAACGAACTTGGGGCTATTTGAAAAGTGTGTGGGTAAGTACGTAACAGTAAACAATGCGTATCATTTGTTGAAAGCATACAAATGAGTATTATAATTGATCAGATTACTCAACTGTACGTGTTTAAAAACAAAGTCTCCCGCAATTTTATTTTCTGGCGATAGTTTTCAGTTACTGAAAAAATATTTTCCTCTTGCCATCAAATTTAGTTTTCAGGGTGAATGAAAGAGCTGTTAAAAACGTGTGTGTTTTGACTGATTCAGAATCGAAGCGAGTTTCTTTCTCCTGTCCAGGGCTCAGAGGAATATGACTGGTTTAAAGCATAAGGTGAAAGATATACCTGTATATCAATTGTAGCAGCATGATTGTGCACATGTTAATAATTTGTGTTCAGTGCTTTAATTACAAAGTTATTTAATGTCAATTGCAATTAATTTTCTTCATTATTGACTCCTCCTTTATAGACACCATTAATGCTTGGATTAATTTTCCTTGTTAATTACAACTTTTTTGCTGACAGAATTACTGTTTGAGTTATGGTAATTATGAAGATTTGACTGACGTACAGAAAGGTGAAAGGACATTGTGTGATTCGAGGTTTCAACCATATCTTCATAATTACCACTGTAAAGTAATGATGAAGATTCAACTGAAATGCAGAACAATGGTCACTTGCACAACATATCGGCCCGTGTTTCAACCCCATCTTTATAATCACCGCATTTTGCCCTTGATTTTCGTTCTTGGATTATGGTAACCCTAACCTAGGGTCAACCGAGTGAGGCGTGTTTTGTCTCACCGAGCTACGTCAAAGCGTGTATTGGGACTGAACAAAATCATTCTATCTTCATCCACTGGGTCCTCCAGACCGTAACCAGTGTCACTCACCCCGCAACTACACTCTTCAGCATCTTATCCGTACTGTCCTGGCCTACATAGATACAAAGGTTATTCGAATGCTACCCTGGACAGCTCGTTCTGCAGCTCTCTCACATGTTACAAATATCTGGTCATAGGTTGCTGGGAGTCTGGCACGCCACGCCAATGCAATATCTGAAGCATAGCGTTTAAGCTGCATACAATGACGTAGTCATAAGTATCATCCATATCAGTTCTACTTGATGTCCAGATGGGTTAGAGACAGGGGTGAAAGTCCTGTGTAATAAATTTCGCATCCCGTGTGAGCTGGTACGGCTCGCTATTTACGTAAGTACTTTGGAAACTTATTATGTTTGAGGTTGGTGTTTCCGAGTTTTATGTTAATAATTTCATTTGCCATTTTGTTATTAAGATGGACTGAAGTATCTACATTCCATCTTAATAACAAAATGGCAAATGAAATTATTAACATAAAACTCGGAAACACCAACCTCAAACATAATAAGTTTCCAAAGTACTTAGGTATAACATTGGATCGCACTCTTTCTTACCGAAAACATCTGGAGAACACCACTGCAAAAATTGGAACACGGAATAACATCATCCAAAAACTTAGCGGTACTACTTGGGGAGCTAACGCAAAAACATTACGCACCTCATCTATCGCCTTAGTGTTCTCTGTGGCTGAGTACTGCGCTCCAGTCTGGATTAATAGCTGTCACACCAAACTTATTGACAGGCAATTAAATAACACAATGAGGTTGATTTCTGGAACTGTTAAATCAACGCCCACGTACTGGTTACGGTGCTATGTAATATCCTGCCCCCGGACCTGCGTAGAAAAGCGGCCCTACTGCACGAATTCAGAAAGATTGAGACAAAACCAGAACTACCAATTAAAGAAGAATTCTCACAACTGCGACACACTCGATTGAAATCAAGAAAGCCACCCACACGCACAGCTGAGCAGCTTCAAAATAATAACTATGACCACATGAAACAATGGAGACTAGATTGGAACCAAAAGACAAATGACCAACTACAGACCTGGTTTGAGAGCTATAACTGAAACATCTCTGGAATGGAACTAACACGGAAAACATGGTCCGCATTAAATCGAATACGTACTGGACATGGCAGGTGTGCGGATTCACTACACAAATGGGGAAGAGCGATGTCACCAGAATGCGACTGCGGTGCCCCTAGACAGACGATCCAACACATCCATGATGAATGCTCCTTGCGAGCATATGCAGGGAACTGGTCCGACTTCCTGGAGGCATCCCCATCGGCGCCAGATTGGATCTCAAACCTCGATATAACCTTTTAACTGACCAATATAAACATAAATTATATTTATGATTGTTATAAGATTTTAATGTCTAACACTTGATGTATTAATGTTGCACGTATAGCCATACGCTAAATAAATAAATACGTTTTTTTTGTTTTTTGAAATCACCCGCCTTCTCAATACTCGTCGCGATGTCAGTATCGAGATCGGACTGGCGTCTCTGGTCGCCGCATATCTTTGGTGACTTGGCTTCCCGAGCTCCGCGAGGCGACAGAACGAGGAAGGAGGGGGCTGCTGGGAGTCATCTCTGGACTGTGTGTGAGGAGCGACGTCGGTGTCGGAGGGCAAGGCCGTTTGGTCGGTGGGCCCCGCGGAAGTAGTCGGTTGGGGACGGAACGCTGTGGGCTCGGAGATCCCAGTGTGGAGGGCCGGTGTTGTCCCGATGGCGACCACCGTGTGGTCCCCCAAGGGCTGAGAAGTGATTTCTCGGTTCTGCCCTTGGATTCCGACGAAGAATTACGGCAAGTTTGGGGCATGCGGTGAACATAAGAATTCCAAAAAGGTGCACGTTGGTGGCGTGTATATCAGACTTGTGAGTGGTGTAAGCTTTGCTTCGGTGCTGCAGTTTCCACTTAGAGCGCTGCTTGGGAGGAGAGCGTTGATATCGGTATTGTCATCTGTTTAGTTGCTTTAAAGTAAATGACTGTTTTGGATCGAAGGTGGATCCAAGTGAGGCACCAAATCATTGCTTGTCTTATTATTAACAAACCTAAGTCGGCCCCCAGCGTGTTAAACTCTTTTATCTACAGTTACAACGAGTAATTTGACACTCTGGCAGTCTCCATGAGTGAACTCTGGAGATACTACCAAGTCTTTGGAGTAAGGGAAAGATTGACTGTGGAGCCTTTCAGGCGGACGCTTATGAATCACGTTAATTGTAGTTCACTTCTTACGGTATTTTACGATTCTACTTGCCGTGGAGAAATCGCAGATAGTATTTTCGTAATTTAGCTTGGGACGTCATTCTGTGGCTCGGTGTGGCCCTCCCAAGAGTTTTAAGCCCCAAATATTTTCTTATTGCCTTTGCTGAGGTTGCCTTGTAACAGTTTTTGATTTGTCTCTTGTCTACCCCACCGTACTACTGTTTGGTGCGGTGCGGTATAGTCGAAGTGTTCAGTAGTACCGCATCTACTCCCTCGCCCGTTTTAAGATTTGCGAGCCTCATCCATATCGACGATAATCCAAGTATACAATTTTTGTAATTTGGTTGCGCCCTGTTAACTTTTGAACATCGTGGAAAATCTTTTCCATGCAGCATGTGATCGTGAGGGAGAGCACGATGCGCAACAGTGCATGACCACGTTGAAATCAAAAGATACGTATTGTACATATTTGTTTAACGCGTGAAACCACTGAGCAAGTGTTGATTTGTGTGTTTTTTGTTTTATTTTGAAAAGAAAAGATTTACATACCTGGTTAATTATAACATCTATCCTTAATTACACTCCTGGAAATGGAAAAAAGAACACATTGACACCGGTGTGTCAGACCCACCATACTTGCTCCGGACACTGCGAGAGGGCTGTACAAGCAATGATCACACGCACGGCACAGCGGACACACCAGGAACCGCGCTGTTGGCCGTCGAATGGCGCTAGCTGCGCAGCATTTGTGCACTGCCGCCGTCAGTGTCAGCCAGTTTGCCGTGGCATACGGAGCTCCATCGCAGTCTTTAACACTGGTAGCATGCCGCGACAGCGTGGACGTGAACCGTATGTGCAGTTGACGGACTTTGAGCGAGGGCGTATAGTGGGCATGCGGGAGGCCGGGTGGACGTACCGCCGAATTGCTCAACACGTGGGGCGTGAGGTCTCCACAGTACATCGATGTTGTCGCCAGTGGTCGGCGGAAGGTGCACGTGCCCGTCGACCTGGGACCGGACCGCAGCGACGCACGGATGCACGCCAAGACCGTAGGATCCTACGCAGTGCCGTAGGGGACCGCACCGCCACTTCCCAGCAAATTAGGGACACTGTTGCTCCTGGGGTATCGGCGAGGACCATTCGCAACCGTCTCCATGAAGCTGGGCTACGGTCCCGGACACCGTTAGGCCGTCTTCCGCTCACGCCCCAACATCGTGCAGCCCGCCTCCAGTGGTGTCGCGACAGGCGTGAATGGAGGGACGAATGGAGACGTGTCGTCTTCAGCGATGAGAGTCGCTTCTGCCTTGGTGCCAATGATGGTCGTATGCGTGTTTGGCGCCGTGCAGGTGAGCGCCACAATCAGGACTGCATACGACCGAGGCACACAGGGCCAACACCCGGCATCATGGTGTGGAGAGCGATCTCCTACACTGGCCGTACACCACTGGTGATCGTCGAGGGGACACTGAATAGTGCACGGTACATCCAAACCGTCATCGAACCCATCGTTCTACCATTCCTAGACCGGCAAGGGAACTTGCTGTTCCAACAGGACAATGCACGTCCGCATGTATCCCGTGCCACCCATCGTGCTCTAGAGGTGTAAGTCAACTACCCTGGCCAGCAAGATCTCCGGATCTGTCCCCCATTGAGCATGTTTGGGACTGGATGAAGCGTCGTCTCACGCGGTCTGCACGTCCAGCACGAACGCTGGTCCAACTGAGGCGCCAGGTGGAAATGGCATGGCAAGCCGTTCCACAGGACTACATCCAGCATCTCTACGATCATCTCCATGGGAGAATAGCAGCCTGCATTGCTGCGAAAGGTGGATATACACTGTACTAGTGCCGACATTGTGCATGCTCTGTTGCCTGTGTCTATGTGCCTGTGGTTCTGTCAGTGTGATCATGTGATGTATCTGACCCCAGGAATGTGTCAATAAAGTTTCCCCTTCCTGGAACAATGAATTCACGGTGTTCTTATTTCAATTTCCAGGAGTGTATTTGTCATAATTCGATGGTTGTAGTATGCATCACATGTAGGGAGGTTTATACTGTAAAGTGTTGAAAACGAAGGAAAATATTTTGTGATACGTGCGCATCGTAGAGGCTACGGGGTTTGAGTGTACGATGATAGTAATCAGATTTTATTGCCTTGAAGTTGTTAGTTTAATTAAAATTTTGTGATCAATACTTTATTGCCTTTAGAGATCTCATGTGATGTCTAGGAAAATATTGGTATTGCCATGTGGCGTTAGAATCTTTTATTTAACCTTGCATTATGCAATTTGTATTTTTTTCCTTTGCTTAAAAAGGGATTTTGAGTTTAAAGCGTAGTAAATTGATTCTGAGAGCTGTTCTTTGATCTGTTAAAATAATGCTTCAGGAACTTTCATTAAGAAACTATATTGAGGATGCCGCTGTTCATGATAACGAATGGTTACTTACTACTCTAAAATCAAGTTAATAACGTTGTAATATTTTAAAAATACAAGAAGCTTTTATTAGAGAAATGGTGCCTGCCCATACGACCCACAACTTCCATATATTCAAAGTATTGGCCTTCGGGCATTGTCTGATGTTTTCCTCAGTACCTATCCGAGCTAACGCCTGCAGGCCCATGTCACTGTGTACCCCCAAATCACCTTACATGTGTTCTTCCTACTCAGTGCTCAGTCAGGTTTTTCTCACACTATCGTATCTAACATCTCATCAGTATTGGGACAACCCGCATAGAAGTCCACTCTGCATTGTTGCCAGATGTATCCAAGATGGCGGCGCTGACGTCATCCAAGATGGCGTCGTGTAGACTTGGCAACAGCGCATGACGTCATCCAAGATAGCGGCCATGACGTCATTCAATATGGAGGGAAGCTTGAATTTTGGCGGGAAAGTGCCACACCCCCCTCCCTCCTCCAGAAAAATGGCCCAAAGTTCTAATTCCAACACGATAATGCACCACACCTCGGTTATCTCTACTCAGCAAAGAAAATGGCGGGAAGAAAGGTCACTTGGGCTAAACTAAGTACCCGACTGCCACTTCATCCTATGAACTGACGCCAAGTTTGAATTTTGGTGGGAAGATAGGTAACTTAAGGTTTCACTGCTGGTGCAAAAGAAAGGACACTTGTACTAACCCGACCTCCTCCTAAGGATTCGTGAGAAAAAAAGGACTTGTCTTTATTATTTAACTAATTTCAAGCGGATGTGTTCGCCACTGCATCTGCTTAGTTCAGATCGCCACCAGAAAGGGCACTCTCGTCCCGTCAGGTGATGATGTGATGAAAGTACCATTATCCAAGATGGCGGCACGCAGTGTGTCCACCAAGAGGTCCAGAGTCCATCTGGTTTAGTTCATATCGTCGCCACCAGAGAGCGCTACCCTGACATCAGGTGATGACGCAAGTACCGGTATTCAAGATGGCTGCATACATTTTCTTCACCATGAGCTCTAGGACACACAGCCACTGCACAGTCCCATTACCTAACCGAAGATCATCTGCTCTCTCTCTCTCTCTCACGTTCATAACGGCATACGCGTCGCGTCAGCAGCCCGCGAACGAGCGACCGCTGACATTACAGCCTCCAGCCTGCACCTTCATACTCGCGCCGGAGATAGTCTTCTGTAAATATCCTAACTATTGTAAGACCCAAATCGCGCATCTAACACATGAATTACCTAACTATTTAATACCATTTCAATTTTAATGATATTCAATAACTGAATGTACCACTTCGATATTCAATGATCAAATGAAAAGTTCCACATTTTCCCACTAGGGGCGCAGTGTTCCTTTATGATGTAGCACCACCCACCCCTAGAATGCTGCTCTCCTATTGGTTACTGCATTAGTTACGTGATTCGACATCATAGAACCTATATAAACCAAACGACAACCCAACTCACCCTCACTCTGCTCCTACATTTGGTTCAGTATGTGTGTGTGTCGTCGTCAGTCTACTTTTTTTCATTATGAAGCATACAGACAGCTCTGACAGCATCGACACTGCCAGTGGCAGCAGCAGCAAACGATGCTGTGTACAGGAAGTTTAATTACCTGGTAAGTACAGTTTCAGTGTTCCGATATCTGCATCATTTAACTCAGTGTGTGCGTGTTACATCTGTTTTGCAGATCAAGTAATATGCACATCTTTCTGAGGTAAAGTTTCAACCAGTTTCTGGAGTGAAGTCTGCATAAAGCGTAAAGAGTCAAGGAAGTGGAGCGTAATTTTTGGTGTCACTCGTTTTGAGGAAGAAATGTACTTCTCAACACTTTCAAGTAGGACACTGACCAGATCTTTCTTCATACCGAAATTAGCTAAGTGCTCAACGAGAAAATGAGCATCATACCCGCTCAAATTATGAAAAAGTGACCTATCTTCCCACCCAATTCAAACTTGGCGCCAGTTCGTAGGATGAATTGCCGGTTGGGTGGCTTAGTTTAGCCCAAGTGACCTTTCTTCGCACCATTTTCTTTGCTGAGTAGAGATAACCGAGGTGTGTTGCATTATCCTGTTGGAATTAGAAGTTTGCACCATTTTTCTGGGGGAGGGGTGCATGGCAATTTCCCATCAAAATTCAAACTTCCCGCCATATTGAATGACGTCATGCCTGCCATCTTGGATGACGTCATGCGTTGTTGCCAAGTCTACACGACGCCATCTTAGATGACGTCATCATCACCATCTTGGATACAGCCGGCAACAATGCAGAGTGGACTCATATGCAGGTTGTCCCAATACTATCATCATCTCATCTACAACCTCTTCTCTTCCTGAAATATTGAAACACATCAGCCAAAAGAAGGCCCATGGAGTAGACGACATTCTGTGAGAACTGCTGATGCCTTTGGGGCAGCCAACCTTGACAAAGCTATGTGTGTTCAGAAGAAAAGGTAGGAAACAATACTGGATATAATGGAAGTCTGTTCAAAAGTAATCACCAACGGCCTGAGAATACCTAGCTATCCCATTGCCTTGCAAGCTGAAGCATCCCCTGTTCCCAGAATTCCTGTGGTTGCGTCAGGAGCCTGTCTTCCACTGTGTCTTTCAGCTCATCGCCGAGATGTTTCTTTAGCAGTCAAAACACGTGGAAGTCGCAGGGCGACATGTTCAGACTGTAGGCCAGATGCTCTAGCTACTCCTACTTGAAGTTGGCCATTACCCTTTGTGTGACCTTGGAGGTGTATGCACGCGCCTTATCGTGGAGCAGACCACTCCCTTCGTGAGCAGCCGCGACCCTTTGCTCTTGATGGAGGTGCGTGGGCTATGAAGCATTTCAATGCAGACGCCAGTGCTCGAGGAATTAGGTGAGTATCGGACCTCGCACGTCGAAAAAGTCAGTGAGCATCACCTTCCCTGCACATAACACAGATTTGAATTTTTTGGGGGTAGGTGACGACACATGTCTCTATTGCATGCTGCCCACTTAGCCTCTGGCTCGAAGTGACGGCACCTGCTCTCGTCTCTAGCCACCATCCGCTCCAGGGAAGCATGGTCCTCATGACATCGTAACTGGTGTTCCAATGCTAGCCCCATAAGCAGTTCCTTTCACTGTTAGCTGAGCTACATCGGAACCACTGTGCGCACACCTTCTGGTAACCCAACCTCTCATGCACAACTGTGCACACTGCTCCAACACTGGCCCCACAATCACTGCCGACATTCGCATTATGACACACCGATCATTTCTCTCCAGGTCTTTCACCTTGTCAATGACTTCACCCGTGATTATCGTCTTTGCCTGGTCTGGTCTCGGGTTATCACTCAAAAACTGTCGGCGTCCACCAAAACGGACACACTATTTTTTCACTGACCAAAACCTCGAATCAAACCATCTTCGGCGGTCAAATTTCCAGTTCTTATTTTATTTGAGCAGCCAGATTCGGCGTTATATTGCGCCAACTTCAGCCCCCATGACAGATGTGTAGGGGGCCTGAAAGGGGCGTAATGTATCACCGAAACTGGTTGCTCATATAAAATAACAACTGTAAATTTAGATGGTTGATGGGGTTTTAATTTGACATTTTATATTGAACAACCGAGATCCCGCAACTAACTGCATAAAGATGGCCTTACAGAGACTTCTCACTGACTTCGTCAGACACAAGGTCTTCTCTGTACACGACCACCATCCGGCGATGAATATCGGCTGATATAAGCCCCTCTGCAGTCAGAAATCTGAGAACATATCGTTCCTCCCCAATCCTCGAATTTTGCAATGTGAATGCACTGCCACGTCAAATGGACGGAACATACAACTGCCTGCTTCTCCTGTGCCATGTCCCTCCACATACGCACACCCACGCTGGAAACTTCATATTCATTCATATTTCTAGCGGTTCTAGGTGCTCAGTCCGGAACCGCGCGACTGCTACGGTCGCAGGTTCGAATCCTGCCTCGGGCATGGATGTGTGTGATGTCCTTAGGTTAGTTAGATTTAAGTAGTTCTAAGTTCTAGGGGACTGATGACCACAGATGTTAAGTCTCATAGTGCTCAGAGCCAATCATCCATATTTGTCTCACTACGTTGTCCCAAAGTGGCAATCAATTTTTGAACCGATTTGCTTGCTACGACGTTTCATACCTTTTCATTTGAGCTGGCCGCTGTGGCCGAGCGGTTCTAGGCGCTTCAGTCCGCTAAGGTCGCAGGTTCGAATCCTGCCTCTGGCATGGATGAGTGTGATGTACTTAGGTTAGTTA
Source organism: Schistocerca piceifrons (assembly GCF_021461385.2). Classification (NCBI taxonomy): domain Eukaryota; kingdom Metazoa; phylum Arthropoda; class Insecta; order Orthoptera; family Acrididae; genus Schistocerca; species Schistocerca piceifrons. The sequence goes on along the minus strand of NC_060139.1, from coordinate 933,234,814 downwards.
GGTTTAAGTAGTTCTATGTCTGGGGGACTGATGACCTCAGATGTTAAGTCCCATAGTGCTTAGAGCCATTTTTTTCATTTGAACATACCTTATATTCCCGTGGTGCGCAACTTGTATGAGACAGGGCAAATACCCTCAGACTTGAAGAAGAATGCAATAATTCCAATTCCAAAGAACGCATGTGCTGACTGGGATGTATTTTACCTTACTATCAGTTTAATAAGTCATAGATGCAAAATACTGTCACAAATTATTTACAGAAGAATGGGAAAACTGGTAGAAGCCGATTTCGGGAAGATCAGTTTGGATTCCGCAGCAATGTAGGAACACACGAAGCAATACTGACCCTTTCCATTAGAAGATAGGTTAAGGAAAGGTAAACCTACGTTTATAGCATTTGTAGACTTACAGCAAGCTTTTGAAAATGGTGACTGAAATACACTGTTTGAAATTCCGGCTAAAATTTATGGATCGAAGGGTCATTTACAATGTGTGCAGAGAGCAGATGGCAGGTATAAGAGTCAAGGGGCATGGAAGGGTAGCACTGGTTGGGAAGGGAGTAAGAAAAGGCCAGAGCCTTCCCCCGATGTTACTTAATATGTACACTGAGCAAGTAGTAAAGGAAATCAAAGAAAAATTTGGAGAAGGAATTAAAATTCATAGAGAAGATATAAAAAGTGAGCCGTGCCGCGGCTCGCATTGGTGCCGTGTGTAGGTTTGTGCCAGACCGTATCGTTTAGTTGGCATGGTTGTGTTGTTTGTCTTCTTCTCGTGTTCACTGGCGCCACTCGATGTCGTAAGCATCGCCTGTCCGCTAGTGGCAGCAGCGGCGCTTATCGATATGTAGTAATGCTGTCCTATCTTTGGGGCAACCTCGGGCTTCTTCCGTGTGGTCTGAGTGTGTTCAGTTGGAGGCAGGAGCAGCGAGGTCCGCTCAGAGCCGGGACCGCTGGCGGCGTGTATGGACTGCCGCATCGAAGGGCAGTGGTCACGAGGGTGCACGACGTCGTCGAAACTCGATCCTGCATGTTTAAGTTGAGTGCATTTCAATTTGCGTAGAGAAACCTCCACCATTGTGAAATCTCGCGATTTTCCAGTGACTTGGGTTCGTGTTGCTGTTCGTAGTGTCGCCGAGGCGAAAAGCAGCGAGTGGAGTACCTGGGGAAGGTGGATCTGATTAGCCTCCCTGAGATTCTAATTACTATTTTCAGCTTCTCACATTGTTAAGTTCAACCAGCGGAATTTTTCTGTCTCGTGGCTATTAATGCCCCAGTTACCTGCCCCGGGGTTTAGTGTATGTAACGGCAGTGTACATTTCCTCGCCTTGCCGCCGCTGTGCGGTGAGGTGTGTAAGTTTGACAGCTTCTTGATTTTAGGTGGGTGGCGTTCTTCTACCTTAGTGGGAGTCATTCCTTCTTGTTCTGGGCGCTCTAAGCACAGTATTCTGCGGGCAGAGCTCAGACCGCCGGTTCCGGCTTTGGCGTGATTTTACATCTTGTATTTGTTTTGTTGGATGACAGGTAGCCTCACCAAGATTATCATTAGTCACTCGTTAGACTGCCACTGGTGCGAGTTACCATCTTGTGATCTGAATGCAACTCTTGGCTGCCTTTCTCTTCGCTCGCAAATGTGTTTTTGGTGTGACCTACTCAGAGGTCGATTCCTGGAGCACCGTCTATCACTGGCCCTTGTGTTTTATTTAATTATTATATTATTAAGTTACCAGCATTTGTCTCACCTGTTTGGTGATCTGTTGTTTGTTTTTTTAAATTAAGTTTTGCTATGTCATTCGCCGTTTGACAATATATTTGTAAAATTTTTTATAATTGCCATTTTTCGCGTTAAAGGACTTCAGCCATGATTGTGGTTACTTGCTTTAAAATTCTGATCGCGACCACGTTGGGTTGTTTTCAAAAATTATTTGCTGTCTGTATTGTATGTATTCGTTAAATTTTAAATAATTGCCATTTTCGCGTTAAAGGCCTTCAGCCGTGATTGTGGTTACGTGCCTGATTGCAACCTCGTTGGCTTGTTTTCAAAAATTATATTCTGTCTGTATTTTATGTATGTTTGTTAAATATTTTAACAATTGGCATTTTGGGGGTTAAAGGCCTTCAGCCGTGATTGTGGTTACTTGCTTTAAAATTCTGGTTGCGACCACATTGGCTTGTTTTCCAAAAGCATTTGCTGTCTGTATCTTATGTATGTTTTTTTAAATTTTTATAATTGCCATTCTGACGTTAAAGGCCTTCAGCCGTGATTGTGGTTACGTGCCTTAAAAGCCTGATTGCAACCGCGTTGGCTTGCTTTCAAAAATTATTTGTTAAAATAAATGAGTGGAATTGCAAAGCAAACCAATAGTAATTGTTTCGGGCCCCGCCCACAATCGTAACCCAATCCTGCTTTCCTTAATTACCAGGTTTCAAAAAGTTTGAGGTTTGGTGATGACACTGTAATTCTGTCAGAGACAGCTAAGGACATGGAAGAGCATTTGAACGGAAAGGACAGTGTCTGGAAAGCAGGGTATAAGATGACCACCAACAGAAGTAAAACAAGGGTAGTGGAAAGCAGCAGAATTAAATCACGCAATGTTGAGGGAATGAGATTAGGAAATGACACACATCTAAAGTAGTAGATGAGTTTTAATATTTTGGCAGTAAAATAACTGATGATGGCTGAAGCAGATATTAGTTGTAGACTGGTAAGACAAGGAAAGCGTTTCTGCAGAAGAGAACTTCATTAACATCGAATCTAGATGTGACTGAATAAGTAGGTTGTAAGTGCTACTCTGCTGTGTGATGAAGATATTGGCACAGGAGAAGAATTTGGGAGGGCCGCACAAACCAGTCAGAAGACTAACGGCTAAAAAAAAAATAGTTTTAAGTGTTAGGAAGTCTTTTCTGATTGCATTTGTTTGAAGTGGAGCTTCGTATGGAAGTGTAAGATAGACGATAACAGTTCAGACAAGAAAAGACAGAAGCTTTTAAATTGTGGTGCCGCTGAAGAATGTTGAAGATTAGATGGGTAGCTCTCGTGACTAATGAGGGGATATTGAATAGAATCGGGGAGAATAGAAATCTGTAGAACTGCTTGGCTAAAAGAAGCGATAAGTTGATGGGACACATTATCAGACTGAAAAGGAACTTCAATTTAGAACTGGTGGGAAGCATACTGGGTAAAAATTGTAGAGGGAGACCAAGAGATGAATACAGTAAGCACGTTCAAAGGCATGCAGTCTCCTCTTCGGAGATGAAGAGGAATGTACAGGGTAGAGTGGCATGGAGATCTGCATCAAACCAGTCTTCGAGCTGAAGACCACAACAGCAGCAGCATTCTTCCTCCTATACTGTGCACGCAGAATAACTAAAACTGCAACTTTAGTGGTCAGCCTTATTAACCGAATCTGTAAGACAGGCAGGAGAGGAGAGGAGAGAGAGAGAGAGAGACGGGGGGGGGGGGGGGAGGGGAGAGACAGACAGACACAGAGTGAAGGGTAGGGAAAGGGGAAGGAACTGGGAGAGAGGAAGTGAGTGTGGGAGCGAGAGAAAATAGATTACGTACGCCCGTGAAGCTATTACAGCAACATGACCTTCAGGAAAAGCTAGAACGGTACAGTTCCGATCAAATTATCTGATGTGTTTGTAATGGAGGCACAGAGGCACAACCAGTTAGTAATTACGATCAAGGCCGTGAGTCTTAATCTGGCGAACGACTAGCTTGAATACTGTCACTCAGAGATCAGTGAGCGTTTTCTGGTCGAGAATGTTATTTAAATCTCCATCTAGCGCTGTAGCGGTTTTCTAATGAAAGGCATCTAAGTATAGTTCAGCCAAACGAAGTGTATGCTCACCTACGAGGCATCGATGTGACGCCTTAATCTTCAGAGGAAAGTATCTGGGACCGTAGAAGTAATCAGCGCTGATGAATAACGGAAGGCCGCGCGGGATTAGCCGAGCGGTGTAAGGCGCTGCAGTCATGGACTGTGCGGCTAGTCCCGGCGGATGTTCGAGTCATCGCTCGGGCATGGGTGTGTGTGTTTGTCTGTTGGATAATTTAGGTTAAGAAGGGTGTAAGATTAGGGATTGATGACCTTAGCAGTTAAGTCCCATAAGATTTCACACACATTTGAACTTTTTTTTTTAAATAACGGAAGAAGAGGCAAGTATTTATTGTGTTCCCTTCCGAGAGGAAAACGTACGAGTAAGGTCATCTCGACGTCATCCTGGGAACGCTTGAGTATGAGAATAAAACACTCCGAGACAGAAAAACCGGCTTATCAAAAAGGAATTCGTCAGAAATTGATGTTCATACAGGTGTCGACGAAAACACTAAAGTTTGACGGCCGGTGAATGAATGTTTGACGCTGCAGCGCAATTTCAACGGGCAGCTGGCAAGATGGCAATGATAGTAAACAGGGGACTCGTCGATATCAGGTCATAAAGTCTTTGTGAATTTCATTACGTGTAACAATTTGGACAGTAATTATACCTCGCAGACAGGCACGTGAACAATATTCGTATACATCAGCATTTGAGAGAGGACGTGTAGTTGGCGATTGGAGTAATCAGCGAATCTTTCGACATTTGAATAGGAGCGATGGTGGCAGGAATGGGCAAACTATGGGCGAACACAGCGTCAAGAAGAAAGTGGTCGACCTAGACAGACAACCGCATATGGAGACCGAGCAGTCTTCAGAGTGACACAAATTCATGATTATCAGCGATCTGAAGTGCATTTGGTGCTTCAGTGACGGCAAGGACCATTAATAGGAGGCTCACAAAAGGGGGGCTGAGCCCTCCTTGCGCCGAATACCATTGCCTCTATACAGCAAAAGACGTTGGGCCTGGAACTCATTGACTAGCGTAGAACTGTCTTTAGTGATGAGTCCGGCTTTGAACTGAGCCCCGATCACCAGCAGACACGTGTCTGGAGACGTCCCAGACAGAGGTGGAGTACCATCCAGACTGTCGCACGCCATACGGCCCGACAACAACGAGGGACAGTCTGAGGTGCCATTTCATTTCATGGCAGGGCCCTTCGGTTGTCATCCGCGACGCTCTTAAAACACATCGGCACGTCGACGGTAGTCTACGCCCGTTTCTTTGACCTTCATGGCAAGCTACACTATTCGCCATTAAAATTGCGACACCAAGAAGAAATGCAGATGACAAACGGGTTTTCATTGGACAGATATATTATACTACAACTGACATGTGACTACATTTTCACCCAATTTGGGTGCATAGATTCTGAGAAATCAGTACCAAGAACATCCACATCAGGCCGTAATAACGGCCTTGATACGCCTGGCCATTGAGTCAAACAGAGCTTGAATGGCGTGTACAGGTACAGCTGCCCATGCAGCTTCAACACGATACCACAGTTCATCAAGATTAGTGACTGGCGTATTGTGACGAGCCAGTTGCTCGGCCACCATTGACCAGTCGTTTTCAATTGGTGAGAGATTTGGAGAATGTGCTGGCCAGGGCAGCAGTCGGAATATTTTCTGTATCCAGAAAGACCGTACAGGACCTGCAACATGCGGTAGTGCATTATCCTGCTGAAATGTAGGGTTTCGCAGGGATCGAATGAAGCGTAGAGCCACGGGTCGTAACACATCTGAAATGTAACGTCCACTGTTCAAAGTGCCGTCAATGCGCACAAGAGGTGACCGAGACGTGTAACTACTGGCACCCCATACCATCACGCCGGGTGATACGCCAGTATGGCGGTGACGAATACACGCTTCCAATATGCGTTCACCTTGATGTCGCCAAACACGGATGCGACCATCATGATGCTGTAAACAGAACATGGATTCATCCGAAAAAATGACGTTTTGCCATTCGTGCACCCAGGTTCATCGTTGAGTATACCATCGCAGGCGCTCCTGTCTGTGATGCAGCGTCAAGGGTAACCGCAGCCATGGTCTCCGAGCTGATAGTCCATGCTGCTGCAAACGTCGTCGAACTGTTCGTGCAAACGTCCCCATTTGTTGACTCAGGGATCGAGACGTGGCTGCACGATCCGTTACAGTCATGCGGATAAGATGCCTGTCATCTCGACTGCTAGCGATACGTGCCGTTGGGATCCAGCATGGCGTTCCGTATTACCGTCGTGAACCCACCGATTCCATATTCTGCTAAGTCATTGGATCTCGACCAACACGAGCAACAATGTCGCGATAGGATAAACCGCAATCGCGATAGGCTACAATCCGACCTTTATCAAAGTCGGAAACGTGATGGTACGCATTTCTCCTCCTGACACGAGGCATCACAACGACGTTTCACCAGGCAACGCCGGTCAACTGCTGTTTGTGTGTGAGAAATGGGATAGAAACTTTCCTCGTGTCAGCACGTTGTAGGTGTCGCCATCGGCGCCAACCTTGTGTGAATGCTCTGAAAAGTAATCATTTGCATATCACAGCATCTTCTTCCTGTCGGTTAAATTTCGTGTCTGTAGCACGTCATCTTCGTGGTGTAGCAATTTTAATGGCCAATAGTGTAATTCTGTGACCAGAAAAGTTTGAAAGGCTTCACAAGCTTTATTTTGTTCGTTGAAGGTGTAATAAGAGGAGTTGCGCTACAGATTCTGCACATCGATTTGAAGCCGCCATGTCAGAGATGCCTCACGAGGGGAAACTCCCGATAGGACCCCCCTCACATTTGGTGGTAAGATGGGCCAATGGGTAGCCCGTCAAAAACTGAACACGGATCAAGCATGAAACTAGGAAGAAGGTGTACTGAACTGCGGAAAAAGAAGCAAAATCGAAACAGTGAACAGTCCGAGCTCAAGATGTCCACATCTAGCAAATACGAACAGCCGCGGCGTCGTGGTTATGTGGTCACGGTGTTGGTCTCCAAATGGGGAGAACCGCGTTCAAATCTCCATCGTGCCCCACAAAATTATGGACTGTCCATCTGGTCATTGATGTGTCTGTTCGCTGTATTCACATCTGTGTCTGTGTTGTGGTGTAACGTCCGTTTGCACCAACGAGGTGTAACGAAGGGACATCCAGGTGTACGTAATTCCTATTTGTTCTATACAGGTACCACATGTTATGACTCTTGCGCTCCGTATTGGAAGTTTTGACTCTTGAATTCCTTTGTTGTAACATAGTTCACACCGTTTATTCCATTTCTGTCACAGGTCTATATGGAATCTCTCCTGCTCTCACTATTCATCATGTTTACTTGCGACAGTAATCTAATCTTACCAGATGACTCACATTCTGTAACCAATGAATAGTATGACAACTGTCAAGACTTCAGAAAGCGAGTAGTCACGTCAGTGACAGGACGGAAAGTTAATAATTTAGCCAAAAAAAAAAAAAAAAAATAGTGTACGAGGGAAATTTGAACACGCTCGATGTTGCACTTCTTGAGGTTGGGCCGTTCGCTGTTTCGATTTTGCTTATTTTTTTTTCACAGTTCAGTACACATTTTTCCTGACTCCAGGCTTGATCCGTGTTCAGTTTTCTACTTGCTATCCAATGCGCCACTTTACCACTAAACCTGAGGGGGTTGCGATGGGGAGTTTCCTTCTACAGAACAGTACAATGCTACTCTTTACGACTGTTTCTTGTTCTTAATTTATGTCATATTCACATAAAACTTCTTTTCAACAGAGGATGTTACAGAGCTTTCTGAATAACACAACGTCAGACGTTTTTATCTTAAATGCGTATTTGATTCAGTAATACAACAAATTTCGCCTCGTTAGTGACTTTGTTTTCATTATACGTTTCTAATAATCAAGAAGAGAAGTGTATTATGTGAAAAAGCTGCTTTCGCAAGCATGTTGCAGGTCCTGTACGGGCCTTTCTGGATACAGAAAATGTTCGACCGCTGTCCTGGCCAGCACATTCTCCAGATCTCTCACCAATTGAAAACGTCTGGTCAATGGTGGCCGAGCAACTGGCTCGTCACAATACGCCAGTCACTACTCTTGATGAATTGTGGTATCGCGTTGAAGGTGCATGGGCAGCTGTACCTGTACACGCCATCCAAGCTCTGTTTGACTCAATGCCCAGGCGTATCAAGGCCGTTATTACGTTAGAAGTGGTTGTTCTGGGTACTGATTTCTCAGGATCTATGCACCCAAATTGCGTGAAATGTAATCACATGTCAGTTCTAATATAATCTATTTGACCAATGAATACCGATTTATCATCTGCATTTCTTCTTGGTGTAGTAATTTTAATGGCCAGGTGTGTATGTGCGTAAACGTAGAACCGAAGATACACCCCACAATTCCTTTGAAAAGTTGGTGGAATTAATTTCGCTAAGGCAGGAACTCAATTACGACTACCGGATTGAAGAAGACTGAGGAACACACCTTCATGTTCATCAACTAATAGTCATTTCTCCAACTACGTAGATCTCCTTCGCCTTGTACAGGGTGGCGGAGCTTAATGTGGTTCGAGTTTCCAAACCTATCGCCACGTTAGAGAATTAGTTTCTTAACTATTTTTCCGAGGTGATAATTAAAAGTTTATGACTACCCCTCGTAGTTGTGACTCTTCAATCCTGTAGCGAAAGGGCGTTATGCTTTTACGTCTCATGAGGTTCCTCCACATGAAAACTAAGTTGCCAACTTTTGGACTAGGCTGACTTTTTTATCGGGATCAGCTCTATTCACTGCAAATTCTATCGGATAGAATTTACTCACACATAACTGCGGCATCTGCGAAAAGCCTCGCTGAAGACCGATGTCTGAGCCGCGGCAGTGAGACAGGGACAAGAGGCTGCGCCGACTAGCCGGCACACCCGCCTACGCCGCCTCAGCTGCTGCGCTAATGTCAATGCCAGCAGCCGTTGCTGACAGGATCTGCAGTACTGCCCACCAACTGGTCAGCCCCGCTTGCGCAACTCTGATTATCAAACTGTCACGGCTGCACTGTTCCTGTTTCACTCCTGCACAAAGGAAATCACAGCACCGCGAAGGAATAGCATGGAAAGCGCAGGCACTCACGGAATTTGACTACACAGGGTGTTACAAAAAGGTACGGCCGAACTTTCAGGAAACATTCCTCACACACAAAGAAAGAAAATATGATCGTCTTGTGGTGCAGTTCTTCTTGTTGTCTCCGTGCTTGCTAAGAAAATGGGATGAGAAGTTCCGGCTTATGCAAGACAATATGTTATACAAGAAAATATGTTATGTGGATATGTGTCCGGAAACGCTTACTTTCCATGTTAGAGCTCATTTTATTACTTCTCTTCAAATCACATTAATCACATTAATCATGGAATGGAAACACACAGCAACAGAACGTACCAGCGTGACTTCAAACACTTTGTTACAGGAAATGTTCAAAATGTCCTCCGTTAGCGAGGATACATGTATCCACCCTCCGTCTCATGGAATCCCTGATGCGCTGATGCAGCCCTGGAGAATGGCGTATTGTATCACAGCCGTCCACAATACGAGCATGAAGAGTCTGTACATTTGGTACCGGGATTGCCTCTACCAATCCATCGGTCACCGAATCTGCTGTTGAGAAGCGTACGAACACTTCGACTGAAATGTGCAGGAGCTCCATCGTGCATGAACCACATGTTGCGTCGTACTTGTAAAGGCAGATGTTCTAGCAGCACAGATAGAGTATCCAGTTTGGAATCATGGCGGTGAATCGAGGAAGTACAGTACATAGTGACGAAACTAAAATAAGCTCTAACATGGAAATTAAACGTTCCCGGACACATGCCCACATAACATCTATTCTTTATTTGTGTGTGAGGAATGTTTCCTGAAAGTTTGGCCGTACCTTTTTGTAACACCCTGTATAACGCCCAGCTTCGAACTATCGCCTAGAAGTCCATTCGCCGAATATTTTCTCGTTCCAAGAACTCCTTCACCTGCACTGTTCGAAGCGGTGGCTCACCGTCATCCATAAAAATGGTCAGGGCCAAATGCACTCTTGAAGAGGAGCACTTGGGGAAGGAGTGCAGTATCACTGGCCAGTGAATGTATTTTATGTTGGGTTGTTACGGGTAAGAAATGGTGCATTTTCTAGAACAGTATATGAACTACTTGATCGTAAAACGATTTTCCCGTTACAGCCCTACGTCATTTTCGACATCCAGTTCAATAAATGTTAGTGCAAGCAAGGCTGTTACGACTAGGCATAGTGTTTTAACGTTTCTTCCTATTTCCTTTTAGGCAGCATACTTCGGACGCTTATGGCGAGTGGAAGGACAGAGAGAGAATAAACATTTATTATTACTAGAAATGCTCCACTGCACGCTTTCCACAAGTGAAAGCGAAGTCACAAAACTAGCGACGTTGCGAAAAGTTATCTGACGAGAATGATGCAAATAAGCCAAACAATAAAAAATACTTATAATTAAACACTACAGGTTGTCTAATTACCAGCCAACAACACTACGATCTGGGAAGTGAAACATTAGAAACTAAGAGTTCAAATACGAAATTCTAGCTGATATCTATCCACGGAGGACTAGTGACAGAAAATTTGATGCCAAATTCGAATTGAATTTCTGAAAACTCAGGAAATAGCAGAAGTCATCTGATCGCTTCAAAACAATACAGTCCTCAGAAAAGATGGCCGTATTATATGGATTTAGAAATGAGGAGCAGGTGGACTCATAACAAGAAAACTAACAACGATCTGTAGCATAGGGCCCAGATTAAAAAGGATGTAATACAGGGATGTACTCTTCCCCCCGCCCCTCCTATCTACACACCGAAGAAGCAATGACGAAAATAAACAAAAGGTTCAAGTAGTGGGATAAAAATTCAGTGTCCAAGGATATCATTGATAAGATCCGCTGATAACATTTATATTCGCAGTGAAAGGGAAGAAAAATTACAGGATATGTTGAATGGGATGAATATACAGTCTAATCAGCACAAAATATGGATTGAGAGTAAGCAGAAGAAATGGTTCAAATGGCTCTGAGCACTATGGGACTTAACATCTACGGTCATCAGTCCCCTAGAACTTAGAACTACATAAACCTAACTAACCTAAGGACAGCACACAACACCCAGTCATCACGAGGCAGAGAAAATACCTGACCCCGCCGGGAACCGAATCCGGGAACCCGGGCGTGGGAAGCGAGAACGCTACCGCACGACCACGAGCTGCGGACAAGCAGAAGAAAAACGTAGATAATTAGGAGTAACAGAAATGAGATTAACGATAAACTTAACATCAAAATTGGTGATCACGAATCAGACGAAATGAAGAAATTCTCGTAACTTGTCAGCAAAATAACACTAGACAGACGAAGCAGGGGGATCAGAAGCAGAACAGTATAGGCAAGAGGACATTCCTGGCCAAAAAAGTCCACTAGTATCAATCATCGGCCTTAATTTTGTAAGTAGCCTGTTTATATGTTTGTATGTTGGCAGCGCGATAGACTGCACTAATAACTCTGATAGTGCTGTGTGCGCTCTGTAACAGATTCTGTGGTTGGTCGGGCTCGCAGTTAGAGCTGAATAGCTAGCAGTGATAGAGGTTGGAAGTTAATAGTTAACAGTGATGGAGGTTACAGGTCTGAAGTGTTAGCGTGAGCGGACAGTCTGGACGTGTCCGTCATGGAGACTTAATTTTGTTGACGATTATATAAATTTTGGAACTGGATGTCATGGCTGATTACATAATTTTTGAACTGGTTGTCACATGATTAAGGTAAAATCTGCTAAATACGTTGTTTGCTCTGCTACAAAATCATTCCTTTGCTAACCACCTGCCGCTTAGTAGTTAGAGCCTACAGTAGTTAGAATCTTTTATTTAGCTAGCTGTATTGGAGCTTGCTGTATCGCTGTAGTTCGTGTAATGAAGATTTTCTGTGAGGTAAGTGACTTACGAAATGTATGGATTATTGTTAGGATTTCTTCTAATTCAGGCCCATTCTTTTGAGTTAATTTTAAAGCACTCAAATCACATTATCCATGAATATTGTGGGAAATTAATGAGTCGGAGATGTTTGAGTTGTGTTTGTCAGGGCAAATTCTGTAGTTTAATGATGAAATGATAAATACAAGCAAAGAGACAGTACTTCAGTTTCACTCAGCATTTTCAGAATTAAATAAAGAAGTTTCACCTTCTCAGTTATTCCAGTCGAAGTAAAAAAATGTATTAAGAAGTTTCACCTGGCGATTGTGATACTAATAGAGATCTGAGTGATGTATTTTGCATGAGATCATGATTTTTGAAGTATGTTTTAGGTATATGCCACTACTGAAACGAGCAGAGAGCATTTTTTTAAGGTTTTGAGATTATTGCAGGATGCTGCGACGATTCTGAGATTTGATTGATGTGTTACGATGATATTATTACGACGACATTGTGTATTATGATGTTGAGATATGTTTATGATGAATAAGGCGATACTATACGAGGAATATGATTATGCTATGTGTTTATTATGATGAAGTATTGAAGCAGTATTGGCGTATATGTATGTGAATAGTGAGTGGGTGTTAGGGACTCTAGTTTGTGAAAAAGAATGTTGGAAACCAAGAATCGTACTTCAAGAGTTATGAGATGTGAGTACATATGGGAATGTGAGTACCACAATGCTGCCGGAAATTTTTGGACACTGTTATTGATGAGATTTCGTTTCTAAACACTTCCCCTGTAAATTTTCAATCTGCGAAATTTTTTTATTGGTATGAAACTGTTCTTGTAGCTCAAACTGCTGTTGTAAATATTTCGGTAAAGTGTGTATGTGACCTTGACGTAACGCTGTCCCCAGCTGCGTGCTAGCCGCTTTGAAATATATCCATTGTTGTGTGGAGTTTCAAGTTTACTTGTGCCACTTTAGTCACTTTGAAGCTCACCACACTCCTGTAAGCGCTCACATAGCTGCAGAAAAGAGAGGTCGTTGACCTTGCTATTGACATTTTTTGCAGAAAACACCACAAACACAACACACTATTACTTGGAAACATATGATTACACTTTGGAGCTCGTACTTTGTGCTACTTACTGAAATGCTTATGAAGTGATGAGAAATATTCTTACGTCTACACACCTGATTATGACAAGTATCTTTCTACGATAGTTGAGAGAATTTTTACTGACTTATGAAGTGCCATGTGGCTGGTGAATGATGTTTTTATGCTTTTCTTTGTACATATTTGCTTATTTTATTTGATATTTGGTTTCTAGCTGCGCTGTAGCATTGGTTTTATAAAATAAAATTCATTACATACGCCAATGTAAACACTTTCTGTCTACAGATCCATTAAACAATAATTTTATGATCTACATTCTTAAAAAAGAGCACTTGGAAAGGAAAGAACAATAAGAAGGAGAAGGGACTAGTAATAGGAACTGCATACTTAATTTTCTTTTCAAGGACTTGGAAATTTTTTGGTAGAATAAGTTGCTGTGCTGCACCACTCTAGTGTTAAGATGTGACATAGACATTAAGATGTAAATAGACATTTCCCTTATCTTCATTGTGTTCTTTACTGTAATATTTCTTCTGCTTGTGCTTTGTTATGTTTAGGTATAAGTTATTGCATTTGATGCTGGTATTTGTCAGGCATTGTCCTACTAAATTTTACTTTGTATTACTGTGCTAAGACAGTTTTCCACTGATTTATTCTTCTTGCTTGCTGCATATTGCCTTATATTAGTTGAAATGTTGCACTTGCTTTCCTAATTTAGATATACTGCTGCTTGCTTTGCTAGTTTGCATTGATTGTCGTTGTGCTTTGTGTTAAATGTTTTGTGATGCTGCATTGCCTCGTTCTCTAGTTTATATATGTGAGCTCAGTAGATTTAAGTTAGTTTAAGAGGGTGTATGCTATATAAGGAAATGGGTTATGATGAGTTGGGAAGAAATGCATTGTGAAGCTATAAGAAAAAGGCTTGGCCAAAAAGTATTGTATAATGAGGAAGAATTACTTTTTTAGGTACGATTTTCTTGGAAACAAATAATGAGGTAAGAAAGATACAAAAGTATAAATACAGATAAATAGGATTGTTTTTGTGGGAACAAATGTTGAAAAAAGAGAGATAAATGATGTTTCAGTTGGAAACGAAATTGGTTTGGGTGAAAGTTATAAAGGGATCAGTATGAAAGATATCACTGAAAGAAAAAAAAAATGAAAAAGAAGTATAAAATGCTCACCACAAGTACTGCAGTACCAAATGTCACACTGAAAACAATATTCTTTCCTTTTGTGTTATTCCGCTATGTGTTTATGTGTACCCTTGTGTGTTTGTGTTCTTCCTATCTCTGATTGTTTACCTGATCAGATAAATTAGGTAGAATTTTTTTTCTTCTAATACTAAGTTGCAGTGACTATGATGAGGAATACTGTCATTCTCAAATCTAACCTGTTCTTTACTTTGGAAAGATGTTCAGACATTATTTATTCTGTTCTGTTATCTTTTAATGCTCATGTGTCAAGTTAATGTTTCTACGGATATTCTCAGTTTTCATTTATTTACTTATGTCATAACTCCTGTAATACTCATGTATATGTTTATTTCCATTCTTTTTGTAAAGCCTGCATTACCACAAATGTTATCTGTATTATCATGTTCTTGACTGTAACGATGTTTTCTGTACCTGTGTAACTGTATTCTTATGCTGTAAAATTGTAATTGTATAGACACCAGTTCTTCAAGTTTAGTAAATAGTAGGGATTCATTTTACTGCACACATTTGTCTGTTGGTCATACTGTAGGTACAAAATGTCAGAGGTTGTATGGACTATGTTAGTGATTGCACGTGTGTTGATAGTTCAGCAAGAGACTGGTTAACAACATTGCTGGTTCTAATGATACTGCAACCAACATTAGTGAGTGCACAAGTGGTGGTTCATGGACTTGCTACATTGTCATCAAGACTCTTCAATTGTGATTGTGCACCCATACAGTCGCAACGGGTGGCTGCTGACCATCTCTACAAGGACTACAGTGCGTCTGCATCTTTGGTGGCCTATTACTACAATAATCTCTACAAGGAATACTGTGGGTCTGCTCTCTGGTGACCTACTAATTCTACCAATATTCTTCAAGACTTCGGCTGACTCTGCTACGGGTCTGCTCTGTTGTGACCCATTACCAACCTTCATCTCTTCATGTCAAGAATCAGCACTGTGTTTCCGTTGGGAGGATAACACTACTTCTTCCAGGCTGCATTGAGGTCCACTACTCATGTGTGAAATTTCTTTTACTGCTCAGACTCTGCACAATGCTGGTGATTAATTTGAAGGTAAGTAAAACTTTGAAACACGTATCTATTTTGTACGAGCTGTTAATAAACAGTTGCCACTATTAAAGTTTCAACCCTCGTATACAGGGTGTTACAAAAAGGTACGGCCAAACTTTCAGGAAACATTCCTCACACACAAAGAAAGAAAATATGTTATGTGGACATGTGTCCGGAAACGCTTACTTTCCATGTTAGAGCTCATTTTATTACTCCTCTTCAAATCACATTAATCACATTAATCATGGAATGGAAACACACAGCAACAGAACGTACCAGCGTGACTTCAAACACTTTGTTACAGGAAATGTTCAAAATGTCCTCCGTTAGCGAGGATACATGTATCCACCCTCCGTCTCATGGAATCCCTGATGCGCTGATGCAGCCCTGGAGAATGGCGTATTGTATCACAGCCGTCCACAATACGAGCATGAAGAGTCTGTACATTTGGTACCGGGATTGCGTAGACAAGAGCTTTCAAATGCCCCCATAAATGAAAGTCAAGAGGGTTGAGGTCAGGAGAGCGTGGAGGCCATGGAATTGGTCCGCCTCTACCAATCCATCGGTCACCGATTCTGTTGTTGAGAAGCGTACGAACACTTCGACTGAAATGTGCAGGAGCTCCATCGTGCATGAACCACATGTTGTGTCGTACTTGTAAAGGCACATGTTCTAGCAGCACAGGTAGAGTATCCCGTATGAAATCATGATAACGTGCTCCATTGAGCGTAGGTGGAAGAACATGGGGCCCAATCAAGACATCACCAACAATGTCTGCCCAAACGTTAACAGGAAATCTGTGTTGATGACGTGTTTGCACAATTGCGTGCGGATTCTCGTCAGCCCACGCATGTGAAAATTTACAATTTGATCACGTTGGAATGAAGCCTCATCCGTAAAGAAAACATTTGCACTGAAATGAGGATTGACACATTGTTGGATGAACCATTCGCAGAAGTGTACCCGTGGAGGCCAATCAGCTGCTGATAGTGCCTGCACACGCTGTACATGGTACGGAAACAACTGGTTCTTCCGTAGCACTCTCCATACAGTGACGTGGTCAACGTTACCTTGTACAGCAGCAACTTCTCTGACGCTGAGATTAGGGTTATCGTCAACTGCACGAAGAATTGCCTCGTCCATTGCAGGTGTCCTCGTCGTTCTAGGTCTTCCCCAGTCGCGAGTCATAGGCGGGAATGTTCCGTGCTCCCTAAGACGCCGATCAATTGCTTCGAACGTCTTCCTGTCGGGATACCTTCGTTCTGGAAATCTGTCTCGATACAAACGTACCGCGCCACGGCTATTGCCCCGTGCTAATCCATACATCAAATGGGCATCTGCCAACTCCGCATTTTTAAACATTTCACTGACTGCAGAAACACGTCCGTGATGAACACTAACCTGTTGATGCTACGTACTGATGTGCTTGATGCTAGTACTGTAGAGCAATGAGTCCCAAGTAAACACAAGCAAACATTACCTTCCTTCAATTGGGCCAACTGGCGGTGAATCGAGGAAGTACAGTACATCCTGACGAAATTAAAATGAGCTCTAACATGGAAATTAAGCGTTTCCGGACGCTTGTCCACATAACATCTTTTCTTTATTTGTGTGTGAGGAATGTTTCCTGAAAGTTTGGCCGTATCTTTTTGTAACACCCTGTATACCCATCGATTATTATTATTTTGCAGTGGTAAACAAACCGACGCTTTCTGTTGACAGTGGATGTTGTCTGGAAGACGAGATGAGAATTAATTGTTTGGTCTGACTGCAGCTACACGTTGTAAGAACGAAATTGAAAGAAAATGCACCTCACGGATCTTAGGAGAGCCGGCCGAAGTGGCCGTGCGGTTAAAGGCGCTGCAGTCTGGAACCGCAAGACCGCTACGGTCGAAGGTTCGAATCCTGCCTCGGGCATGGATGTGTGTGATGTCCTTAGGTTAGTTAGGTTTAACTAGTTCTAAGTTATAGGGGACTAATGACCTCAGCAGTTGAGTCCCATAGTGCTCAGAGCCATTTGAACCATTTTGATCTTAGGAGACACCCCCTTCATATACATATACGAAGTCACTCCCTATTTTCAAACAATGATAATTTCTTTATTTATGACCAATTTTCTTAGAACTGCTTTTGGTAGAAACAGCACTCCTTGATGTTGTGTTTAATATCATTTTAAACTTCCACGTATGCTCCAGCATTCTCTTTGCACTTGTTAAACGAACTGGTACGTGCAATACTCCTGCCTGCAGTATGTTAGGTGGAGAATTGGCTTTCACATCATATGTATATATCTATATTTATATAGGGTGAACTTTACTAAAACTGACAAACTGCAGGGACGAATTCCTCACTGGAAATGGAGGAAAAAAGTCCTATGAACATGTGTCCGAAAATGTATTGTTGACACGGTAGATGACGCTGACGAATGAAAATTCCTCTGTCCACATTCCGTTTGTTCTTTGTATGCTATTCGGGAGGACGACGGTTCAATCCCGCGTCCGGCCATCCTGATTTAGGTTTTCCGTAATTTCCCTAAATCATTCCAGGCAAATGGCGGGATGGTTCCTCTGAAAGGGCACGGCCGACTTCCTTCCCTAATCCGATGAGACCGATGACCACGCTGTCTGGTCTCCTTCCCCAAAACAACCAACCAACCAACCTTGTATGCTGCAGACTGCGTGACTGACGCAGTGTACTGTAAGGAGCAGAATAGTCCCGTATTCGCGTCGGGTCGACAAGCAGAACCCGCTCCTCCAGATCTGGTGTACGCACAATCCGCCGCCTCCCTGCACGTTCGTCTTTCTGAAAGGATACATGATCATAGAAACGCCCAAAGATGCCTCTAAATGTTGTGTGAAGCCGCGCCGAGTGGCCGAGCGGTTTGAGGCGCCATGTCACGGACTGCGCGGCCCCTCCCGCCACAGGTTCGAGGCCTCCCTCGGGCATGGGTGAGTGTGTTGTTCTTAGCATAAGTTAGTTTAAGTGGTGTGTAAGACTAGGGACCGATGACCTCAGCAGTTTGGTCCCATAGGACTTCACATACATTTGAATATTTTGTTGTGTGACGTGGTTGGTGTCTGTGAGGGCACTTGTTCTGGTATAGCCGTGCCGCTTCTCGACCATTTCCATCTGCTTGGCCGAACACAAACAACATCTCGGCTTGTTCCCGACATGAACAACAGGTCATACTGCTGCTTACAGTACACTGCGTCAATCTCATAACCTGGAACACACAAGGAGCACACGTCACTTGTTCAGAGGAACTTTCATTCGACAGCGCCATCTACCGTGGCAACAATGCATATCCGGACACATGTCCATAGGAGTTTTTTCCTTCTATTTCCAGCAGGAATCCGTCCCTGCATTTTGTCGGTTTTATTAATGTTCACTTTGAATGTATTTCTCGCGAAACGAATACGATGTGGGCGTTAAGCAGTCGGCACACGGACCGTGCTGTCGAATGTTAACGTTGAGCGTGCCAAATTCAACGTGCTGCTGAACGCTCAGGTACGAACGTGGGCTCCAACGTGGTATACGCGATCGCAACGCACTCCAGCGGCAATTGATGAATGTTTCTAGTGCGTAAATCACACCGTTTACTCAACGGGCGCGTAAAATTCCCACGTTAGCTCTATTAAAACGCAAATTTCCTCTATCGTCCACGAAAAGGAAAGTACCACGTCCAATCACTAAGGACACAGGCTTATAAAAAGTTCCATTACAAACAGTGCGGTACAAATTTGGAATACTTCTGCGCATAAGATAAACATTATTACATCATTCAAACATTTTAGTAAAACCCCAAGGTCCGTCTTACTTGATCACTGTTCCTACCCAGTAGCAGAATCTTCGCAACATGTGAATTACGTAGCGTAAAAGAAAAAGGAGCAAAATATCTTTATACAAATAGCGCTAGCTGTCCTGTGGATTAAGCCAATGGAACAAAGTCACCCCTCAAAAAAAGGTGAACTTATATTTACATAACATCAAATATTATAGTATATACTTATATTAAACTAATAATAAAGTATCAGAAACTAATAAAAAAGCGAATGTTAGGAAAAAAAATTGGCTGGGTCAAGACGCGGACCACCGCCCCAACAAACAAACCCTTCCTGGACAGTAACACTACTCATTACGCTAGACCAACAACACAACCTTCTCAGCATAACATATTATGTCACCCTTGCTGGAAATCTTAATCGATAGATACGTTACTAACTGAAATTTAATTATAACAAATTGTACCAAGAACAATGCGTTTTGGGTGGACCTTCAGTGTGTGGCTGCCTTCAAATAGCCTACTCTCATAAAACGCAAGTTACAATTATTCTTTTGCCACGGATATGATGTTTCTCATTATTTTATTGGAACGAATCACACAGTTAACAACGGGTTTTCCAGTGATTCTCACTTTGCTGGTGCTCAGAAACGGCATATATACTGGGTGATCAAAAAGTCAGTATAAATTTGAAAACTGAATAAATCACGGAATAATGTAGATAGAGAGGTACAAATTGACACACATGCTCGGAATAACATAGGGTTTTATTAGAACAAAAAAAAAAAAATACAAACGTTCAAAATATGTCCGACAGATGGCGCTTCATCTGATCAGAATAGCAATAATTAGCATAACAAAGTAAGACAAAGCAAAGATGACGTTCTTTACAGGAAATGCTCAATATGTCCACCATCATTCCTCAACAATGGCTGTAGTCGAGGAATAATGTTGTGAACCGCACTGTAAAGCATGTCCGGAGTTATGGTGAGGCATTGACGTCGAATGTTGTCTTTCAGCATCCATAGAGATGTCGGTCGATCACGATACACTTGTGACTTCAGGTAACCCCAAAGCCAATAATCGCACGGACTGAGGTCTTGGGACCTGGGAGGCCAAGCATGACGAAAGTGGCGGCTGAGCACACGATCATCACCAAACGACGCGCGCAAGAGATCTTTCACGCGTCTAGCATTATGGGGTGGAGCGCCACCCTGCATAAACATCGTACGTTCCAGCAGGTGTTTATCAGCGAGGCTGGGGATGATGCGATTCTGTGACATATCGGCGTATCTCTCACCCGTCACGGTAGCAGTTACAAAACCAGAATCACGCATTTCCTCGAAGAAAAAAGGCCCGATAACGGTAGATGTGGTAAATCCAACCCATAGCGTGACTTTCTCGTCGCGCAATGGAGTTTCCACGACAGTTCTAGGATTTTAGGTAGCCCAAATTCTGCAGTTGTGGGCGTTGACAGACCGTTGGAGCGTGAAATGAGCTTCGTCGGTCCACAACATGTTACTCAACCAACCGTCATCTTCCGCCATCTTTTGAAACGCCCACACCGCAAATGCCCTCCGCTTCATTAAATCTCCAGGTAACAGTTCATGATGCCGATGGATTTTGCACGGATAGCATCGGAGGGTACGCCTAAGTGCCAACCAAACAGTAGTGTATGGAATGCCGGTGCGACGTGCGACTGCACGAGCGCTGACTTCCCCGTGCATAGACGAAGTCGCTACAATCTCCATTTCTTCCTGAACTGTCTCAGCAGCATTACGCCTTGTGCTCTGTCGGCCACTACGGGGTCTATCGTCTAGACAACCCGTGGCTTCGAACTTCGAAATCGTTCTCGCCACAGCTGCATTTATCAACGGACTTTTGCCCGTTCGAATGCCCTTCCTATGGCGCTGAACTATCACATTCCCCATTCTGATAATACAACTTGACTAAAAGCGCCTTTTCAGGTAACGTCAACATGCTGCGACTGCTGGCGCATCTGATTCTCTCTCTCTCTTTTTTTTTTGTTTTCTTTATTGTGATTTTGATCACCTTATACAAAGGCGGGCTGTCAGCAGCATGTTACGCCGCTCTTCAGCCTTGAATGGTACAATAAGTATTACATATAGGTGGCACAGAGAATACAATCAAAACGGCGGGCAAAAACTGTAGACACTAAAAACAAAAAACATGGAGCCGTTCACGCTGGACGAGAAATATCACTAACACTAGTTGACACGGCGCACATAACATGGAAGACGGCGACGGCACACGTGAACAGTGGTGGCATGACGGCGAAAGAACACTAAACACAAAACGAAGGCACACACACAAGACACTGATGGCGATGATCTCCGGCGCGCGAATGTTCATTGAGCGTGTGCGAGTCGATTCTCTCTCTCATTACAGCTCCTTTTATACACGATTGTCATGCGCAGTCACTGACGTTTTGCTGTCCAGCACCATCTGTCGGACATTTTGTGAACTTAGTTTTTTTTTGTTCAAATAAAACCCCATGTCATTCCAAGCATGTGTGTTAATTTTTACCTCTCTGTCTGCATTATCCCGCGGTTTATTAAGTTTTCAAATTTATACTGACTTTTTGATGATCTAGTACATATAGGTTTAAAATGAATGCCAATATGGCGCCTCACAACTCTGTACTCAAGGGAGACGGCGTTCGTGTGACGTAGGTGGCGTTGTGCCATCTCATTGATCGAGGCTCACACGCACGCTCAGAATATCTGACATGCCAGATATTGCTCTGCACGTTCGGAAAGGCTCCCGAACGTGATATTCCACGCTATGACGTCAGAAAATCGGCACGCTCAACGTTCGGATGCACGGTCCGTGTGCCGACGGCAATACGCTCGGTGCGACATGATGCAAGCCGTTGGTTAACCGAAGACTTACCTAACTGGAGCCGTGACGTCATTAGCAGTTCATATGTTGCGCAACGATTGTTCTGCCAACAAAAGTAAAAGGCGCCGTAATTGGGAGCGCTCAGATAGGGGAGAGAATTAGACTGGGGAGGCGGTCGATAGTATTTCCAGGCCGGACGGACGGAGCGCGCGGGCGGGCTGGTTTACGGGCGAGATGTATCTGCGTGGCAGGCAGTCCGGTGGCGGAGAGTCGGCGGACACGAGCGGGGCGAAAGTGCGGCCCAGCTGAGCCGAGCGGTGGAGGTCGCAGCGGCGGTAGCGCGGCTCTGAATCACGGGAAAGGCGCAGGCGGGCAAAAGCAGGCGGCGCCGTTACCGCAGCGACCTTCTGGCCGGGCCGCACCGAGTTCCCACTGTGGGACTGGCCGCCGGCAGCTGCTGGCGCGGAAGTCTGCCCGACACTGGGCCAGCAGGTCAGACACGAGACTGTGCCCCCAACTGAGGAGACGTAACAAGACGCATCCCAGCAGGCTCTACCAACATAACGAGCGAGCTCGTTGCCCCACTGGAACCGTTTATAAACTGAAGAGCCAAAGAAGCTGTGCAACGTACAGGGGTTTATTGTAAAATTATCGATATATTGAAAAATATCTATTGGTAGTCTTAGTCGACCATGAGTTGCTATCTGACTTAAGTTGGCTCTGTTTAAACGCGCGGTTATGCCCCCAGTATCATTTGCATCGAAATTACCATAACACTCTAATTATTAAAAAAAAATATGGTGACTGTTAGCTACGACATCAATAATGCAGTGATTAGCATATGATACCAAATTAAGATTTATTCAGAAAACAGGATGAGCAATATTACTAGCCTAACATGACAGTACAATACACTCGCTAACCTAACTAGCCTATCATTGGCACAATGCATTCTCTTTTCCTAACTACTGAAGTCAACACTGAACCCGCAAGTGACTCTATTGCAGCTCTGCCTGAACGGACACAGACGCAGAGAGCGCCAGTCAGAGAGCTAGCGGAATATGAACTCATTAAGAATTACAGTGCCCTACTTTGGCTGATGATTGCTAATATCACCGTAATTCTCCGTGACGATTACGACGGTCGGCCCAGCCAACGTCGTGATGCCGTCTTTCCCGTGAGCGAGCTTGGCTTTAATCTCCAACGTGGACGTGGTTTGCGCCCGTAAACTCCTGTACATAATTGTTCAATTGCGCAGTCCGTCACTAGTCAGTACTCAAGCTACTTGCACATATGCCAAGAGTAGTTGGTCGACTCAAGTGCGCGGCAACAAAGGTACACTTGAGATTGCATATGAACACCACAAGTTAGTACAAATCTGTTTCTCTCCTCAGAGGAACAGATAATGCTACTTGTGTGGAGTCGTATGCTCTAAACTATTCAGACTTGGAGAGTAACCACTGGACTCAATGCCGGTAACTTCTCCAACCTACTTCTCTCCACGCTCTCCAAGCAGCGCAGCCAGACACAGCGACTGCGCTCTTCCTCAGCCTACCCCAGAGTCCCTTACAGAGTTTTTGCAAACCTGGCCGTTCTTCGCCGCATGGATCCGTGCGCGTTGACAGCCAATCACGACACAGACTTCCATGTATCCGTGTGCGTTTGTACCCAACCGCGACACAGAATTCTCCCGCGGTTACTGTTGCCGCCAAACTTTTAACACGTATCTCCACGCGCTCTGCGCCAATCCCGTCACATTCTTCCGCAAATTTTCCACTGTGGCGCGAAATCGTCTTTCTCTCTTTCGCATATAGCTCCTTCTCGCTTCTTGTTGTGATGGCCCAGCCTCTCCGAACGTATTTGGTGGTCTGAAGTGCCAGCCTACAAAGGGGTCCGGCCGCGGCCATCCCGTTAGTTTGACATGACATCAACACCTTCCTTAGGGTTCCGGCCGTGTTCCAGCCTCTGAGCCCATCTCCTTAGTCTGACATGACACACACAACTTCCTTTTCTGTGTCCATTCTCTCCTACCGGTGGGCCAATTATCAATTATTATTAGGTGTATTAGTACTGATTTAGTATCATGTAAAGTGCAAAATCTGCTACCTTACAACTGGTACACCCGCCTGATATCGTGTAGGAGCCCCGAGAGCAAGCAGAAGTGCCGGAACACGAAATGGCATGGACTGACGTAGTGCTGGAGGAAACTGACACCATGAACCCTGCAGGGCTGTCTATAAATCTGTAAGAGTACGAGGGAGAGGAGATCTCTTCCGAACAACACGCTGCAAGGTATCCCAGATATGCTCAGTAATACTCATGTCTGGGGACTTTGATGCCCAGAACAGTGTTCCTGGAGCCACTCTATAGCAATTCTGGACTTGTGAGGTGTCCCATTCTCCTGCTGCAATTGCTGAAGTCCGTCGGAATGCACAATGGACATGAATGGATGCAGGTGATCAGCCAGGGTGCTTACGTACATGTCAGCCGTCAGAGTCGTATCTAGACATATCTGTGGTTCCATATCATTCCAACTGTACACGCCGCACACCATTACAGAGCCTCCACCAGCTTGAACAATCCCCTGTTGACATGCAGAATCTATGGATTCATGAGGTTGTCCATACACGTACACGTCCGTCCGCTCGGTTCAATGTTTCCAGCCATTAACAGTCCAATGTCACTGTTGACGGGCCCAGGCAAGGTGAAAAGCTTTGTGTCGTGCAGTCATCAAGCGTACAGGAGTGGGCATTCGGCTCCGAAAGCCCGTATCGATGATCATACAATGCTTTCACGACCGGATGTTTCAGCTACTGAGAATTCTTCTGGGTTGGATGGCCGTGGTCCTTGGAACTCTTCAATCCCTGACGTTTCGTCCAAGGCTACGTTGAACATCTTCGGAGGAGCTCCTGGTTGTGCTGGGTCTTGCCGACTGACGAGTCGGACGACGAAGAGCGGCCTAAATACCGTGGAAAGTGGGCGTGGTTTAGATTTCACGTGACTGCAGAGACAAACCTTGTCAAAGATAAATTTTTTTAACCATCGATCATAGTACGTCAAAGATAAAAACTTCTCATCGATTCTGTAGCGCCACAGTCCATATATCACTGAGTTTCATAGCTTCTTCGTTTCTGTTAAAATTATTCCCAATTTTATATATTTCGATGACTTCTCTATGTAGCCGTGGATAATAGTTCGTCACAGTACATAAAACTTCAGTTTCCGAACATTTCACGATGTGATCACCTGATTGAAGAGCATGTTCCGCCACGGCTGATTTGTCTGTTTTCCCTAGTCGGCAAAGACTTTTATGTTCCTTCAACCGTGTATTCACACTTCTCTTTGTAGTTCCAATGTAGACCTTGCCACACGTACACGGAATCTTATATACACAGACAGAGGTTTGACATGGTTTATCTCTGCTATCACGTGAAATCCAGACCACGCCCACTTTCCACGGTATTTAGGCCGCTCTTCGACGTCCGTCTCGTCAGTCGGCAAGACTCAGCACAACCAGGAGCACCTCCGAAGATGTCCAACGTAGCCTTGGACGAAACGTCAGGGATTGAAGAGTTCCATGGACCACGGCCATACAACCCGGAAGAATTCTCAGCAGCATGTCGATGATGTTTCGTAGAATGGTTCGCACGCTGACACTTGCTGATGGCCCAGCATTGAAATCTGCGCAGTTTGCGGAAGGGTTGCACTTTTGTCACGTTGAACGATTCTCTTCAGTCGTCACTGGTCCCGTTCTTGCAGGCCGCAGCGATGTCGGAGATTTGATGTTTTACCGGATGCCTGATATTCGCGGTACAATCGTGAAATGGTCGTACGGGATGATCCCCACTTCATCGATATCTCGGAGACGCTGTGTCCCATCGCTCGTGTGCCGACTACAACACCACTTTCAAACTCAGTTAAATCCTGATAACCTGCCATAGTAGCAGCAGTAAACGATCTAGCAACTGCGTCAGACGCTTATTGTCTTATATAGGTGTTGCCGGCCGCAGCGCCGTATTCTGCCTGTTTACATATCTCTGTATTTGAATGCGCATGCCTACACCAGTTTCTTTGCCACTTCAGTGCATTTACACAGACTGCGGTTTGTCTATTAGGGTTGGGCGACTATTTGCACCTAAGCAATTAATTATAATTATTCTGGTAAGATTGTGAATAAACCGATATTTCTTTCGAGTCAATTAATTTTGCGTAATCGATTATCCTTACACTTAATTATTTTAATTATTCCTTTTCTATTTTATCGTCTGCTGAGTGTTGTCTTGCTGTCAACAACTTCATTACGAGTAGAAGTCCGACTATCCCCAAGTGCTACGTTCTGACGAAACTACAATCATCCACTCATAACTGTGAGTTCACTGATTACTCAGGGAGATGGCCAATCGTAACTTCAACATATGAAAATATTAATTCACTTTATTACAAGAATGATAGAAAGATGGTTGTTTAACTTGGGGGAGGGGACCAAACAGCGAGGTCATCGGTCCCATCGGGTTAGGGAAGGATGAGGAAGTAAGTCGGCCGTGCCTTTTGAAAGGAAGCATCCCGGTATTTGCCTGAAGCGATTTATGGAAATTAAGGAAAACCTAAATCAGTATGGCCGGACGCGGGTTTGATCCGGTGTGCTCCTGAATGCGAGTCCAGTGTCCTAACAACTGCACCACCTCGCTCCGTGAAAAAAAAAAAAAAAAAAAAAAAAATTGTACTTAACCTTCCTTTGTTAACGTGGCGCTGTTTTACATATGTGGTAACGTGGGGTTCAGTGGATCCCCATGACTTGTTAATGCTGCAACATACGTGTAAAACTAATAACTAGGTTCTTTAACACAAATTAATGTAGAGGCAACCATATAAATTGTGAAACTGAATCAATTAATACTTATTTGAAGAAATAATGCAGTTTATTACATTAGATAAAAGATAATACCTACAACCACGTTTACACAATATAAACTGAACAATCAGTGATTCAGCAGTCTTCTTCTGATGACTCATTACGATTATCATTTACACTGATAGGAAACGCTGATGACAAATGCATTGCGTTATTTCTAGGTCAGATGATGCACTTTCTTTTCGCAGATGGAACTTCTTTTTGTGGTGGTTTGTGATTGACAGCAGATGTTGACCCACTCATTTTTGTTGCCCTTTTGTTGTCCTTCGGCGTATTTCTCTGGGTAAGCAATCCAGCAGTTCCCTCTTCTTTAACTCGTCTTGCACCAAGCCGAATCCAGTTTCCCAAAGAAAGTCCTTCCTTTCCATTTTAAGCACGAGCATGAGAATTTATACCTACTAATTCGGCACTGTCTTGTAATGGAATTGTTAAGCTTGGGGGTCTAGGAGCTCCCCAGCCACTAAATAACTGTCAAACGCTAACAACAATGAGCAGCATAAGAATGAAAAACTGGTGGCCAGAAGTAAACAGACGTGATAAGAGGACTGCCAGACGCACACTGCTGCTACCTGGGGGGAATCACGTAAGACTCGAGAGTTCGCTCTTTCCTACAGTGCGTTGTTCACGCACATATCTCAGATAACATAATAGTTATGATTTTTTTTAAAAATCGGAAGATTCTTTTTGATACACCATGTATTATATCGTCTCGAGTTCCTGTACTGTCGTGTGAAAGTGTTTTGAATATCTCCGTGAGAGTTCCAAAGACGTATTCATTGTGAAGGTCCGCGGTGCGTGTGTATCGTGGAGCATTGCTTATGATACGTAGGACCTTGTTCTGTGTGATGGTAATCATTGAATTTTGTGTAGTTGGGATATCATTAATGCAGAAGTTAAACAAAAGGGGCCCCAGGATGCCGTTTTGGGGTTCTCCACCTTGTATATCGTATCGTGCTTATTTTTTGCTCTGAACGTCAGTGTTGAAGCTTCTGATTGTGTGGTGTGAGAGAATGAGACGTACGTGTCCGTCGGGGAAACCAACGTCGCTGAGTTCGCGAATGAGACCGTTGCGCCAGAAACGATCAAAAGCTATTTCGATGTCTGGGTACACAGCCCCAGTGGGGCTATGTGGGGCGAGTCGGTCAGTGTTTTCCCAGACTGGTTCTCTCGATTTTAATGAGATGGAGAATGTGCTGTGTACCAGAGTGCAGAGCGTGCTGTTCTTCTGCGAGGGATGGTGGCAGCTCGAGGCATGGATTTATAAACCCGTACGCTTTGGCATGTGGTGTTCCATGTGGGCGAGCAAGCTGTCAAACCCACGCTGAACTAGGACGTCGAGAAAAGGAAGTTCGCCATCTTTTTTACAGAACGACCGCAGCCTCAATCTGATATCAGATTTCTCTCACTCCATTAGGAATCCGTTTAATATTGTCTCATTTCTCTTGGAATCTTTATTAAGGATTCAATTACAATTGTAATTTAATGAAGCTCAGAATAAAGTTGGCAGCTTGAAAGTGAATTCACCCGTAGGTTGGTCTTTAGAAAAGGTTCCAGCTATAATCAGTTAGACTGGCTATTAACAATAAAACTTCTCTCTCTGTGACTGAGGCCTCTGCGCAGGCGCACATGTACACGTCTCGGCAGCCACCGAGCCTGTGGAGTCTTTGTGTAACAACTGCCGAAGAAATGAGCCATGCGTGGGATAGTCGTAAAGTTTTCATTAATTGCTCGAAAAAAATCAAGTTACGTTATTAACATTTTGTTTGTTTGTGGGTA